>NW_012099766.1:345593-365014 GCF_000951045.1 Mandrillus leucophaeus
TTATATATTTATTTTATACGTGTGTGTGTGTGTGTGTGTGTATATATATTTAAAGAGGCTTCAGTCCGGGCTCTGTGGCTCACACCTATAATTCCAGCACTTTGGGAGGCCGAGGTTGGCAGATTGCTTGAGCCTAGGAGTTCCAGATCAGCCTGGGCAACATGGCAAAATGCCGTCTCTGCAAAAAATACAAAAAATAAAATACAAAATTAGGCACACATGTTGGTGCATGCCTGTAGTTCCAGCTACTCAGGAGGCTGAGGTGGGAGGATTGCTTGAGGCTGGGAGGCGGACGTTGTAATGAGCCGAGATCGTGCCACTGCACTCCAGCCTGGGCAACAAGAGTGAGGCCCTATTTCTAAAAATTAATTAATTAATTAAAATAAAAAATATAAAGGCTTCAATCATGGCATTTAGCTAGTACTTAACTATTTATAATTCCGTCTCCCTTACTTTGTAAATTTCTTGAACCAGTAGTCACATTTTACCTCCAGAGCCTATGTATACTATATATAAGGTGCATGGAAAATACTGCTGATCACGTAGATAATTATAATAATAATATTATAGCAATAATGATAAGTAACATTTGTTGAATACATTCTGGGTACCAAGTACTATATTAAGCACTGAGTTAGAATTCACTGATAAGGAATACCTCCAAAACTTGGAGAATTTAAGTACATTGACCAAAATTAGACAACTAGTAAGAGGAAAGCTGGGTTTTTAACCTATGTGGCTTGACTCATAATCTTTTTGCTGGACTAAATGAATATGCAGCCCCATTTAATTATTTCAATTAAAGTTATAACAAAGCATCCAAATCAGATATTCAGACAAGAGAGGTACAATTAAATTATTTTCCCTCACAATTAGGCCATAGCACTTGTTTTCACTATTCATAAAACCAAGTCTAACTTCAATCAATCCCTGGTCAAAAAGCCACTGTGTCAGATCTGATCTTTTTATATATTAATAGGTATGGCTCTACTTATCTAAATAAAAGCATAAAAGGCCAAAACAAATTAATTTGTAAGAAAGAAAACTGACTTTTACTGCACTAAAAGATCGTAAGTTTAACTAATAAATAGTCATACTCCATGCATTTATGCAAATCTTTCAGTTCAATGATTTTGCCAGAAGATTCTTTTTCAATGAGGATTTTTGTAAAAGTAAACTCCTTTAGCTTAAAAGATTTAGGACATCCAACAGTCATTGGATGTATTAGATGCTTTATCAGTTTTTTATTAAAGCTATTAAACATAATGTATCATCAGCATTTTTTAATCACATTTTTTAAAAAGCTTAATGAACACATATTTTCTGCAATTATTAAAGTGTGGCCACAACCTTTACTCTATTAAAGGAAAAAAAAAGAACTACAGCATGAAGCTGCTGCCTGCTGGTGGTTGATGAGGAAGTGGGGCTTCTCTGGCAATGGCTGGGTCTCCTGTCTTCCCTATACACTGACACGACACATGTTTTACTTCAGTATCTCCTGAGGACTTACATATTTCTCTCACGTAGATCCTTTTTGCCTGCTTTATATGGTTCTTGCTCCCATCTATTAGCTGTCTCTATATTTCTTTTTAAAAAATTATATATACTACTTGCTTTTATCACACACACACAGACTTACAAGGCAGATCTAAGTAAGTAGCCAGCATCGTTATTGTCACCATGAAATAGTTGCTCAGATTCTTTCATTCAATAAGCTCAAAGCATTAAGCGATTAGCCCAGATAACAAAAAAAAAAAATTGTCCCAGTTAAATATCGTTATTGTTTTTCCCCCTTATTAATTCTTAGAAACTGCTTGTGCTTTAGAACAATAAACATATAAGATTAAATTTCTTCTCATTGTGTTTTAACAGACTAGCATTATTTGGGTAGTTTACTTTTTAATTCTCTACTTGCCAATTGACTAAATTCTATTTAGAATGCACTTACTGTTTTTAATGAAGCCATGAATCTTCAGGGTAAAAAAATACAAAATGGAATGAAGACTTAGACCGTTTTTTTTTTTTTCTTCTAGACTAAAACCACTTCTGTGTTGTTCTATGTTTGTCACTGCATCATGTGTCTCCCCCTACAGGTAAAGAGCAGGCAGCTGTACTAGTTTCACTGCTCCTGTAGAAGAATTTGTATTTTCCAAAGTCAAAAGCCAGAAGTCCTTTGCCTTAGGCTGCTGGTCTGTATGCCTCTGGGGTGTAAGAAGTAGATATAATCAAAATAGCTATAACTATAAAGACATGTCCAGTGAGAGGTTGGGATGAGAAATTTTCAAGCTCATATACAAATAATACAATGCCACATCTATTACTCATTAGTTAATATTAATACTTCATTTACTTTCTCTAAAACCTATACTTCCATGGTGGGTGTAAAGGCTACCCAAATCTAATGGGTTATTTTACTTTATAAAGGTGTAAGAAGGACCATGGACTCAAAAAAGGAACCACATGTTTATTCCTGGCTTTGTCACTAAGCAGCACCTTCTCTCACTAGGTCTCAGTTTTTTCATCTTTAAAATAAAGATATTTAAATAAGTTTCTTTCGAGTTGGGTCCTTGCGTGAAAATCCTCTAATTGAAGATGATTAAATAAACATATTGGAAATATGGAAATTCAGAAACATTGAAAATGGTACTGTGAAGATGTAGCAACATTTAATGAGATGGCTGCAGAACACTTGGCCTTGAGCTAACATTGTTTGAAAACGAAATGTTTGCAGGGACTGACAATGCTCCAAGCTACATGGCTGTACTTCAAAAATGGGATCACTGTCCCAATACAGGTATGGCATGGGCATCTCTGACTCTTTGCCACCCTCCCATGTTCCAACGCACTCTTTACTTCTGGTGTGCACCATACATTAAGGATGTATGTAGGTGAGCCTTACTCTAAGTGATAAAAGGATTACTAAAAATGTCATGCCAGGACTATGTGAAAACAAAATCATAAATGAAGTGTACCAAAGAAGCTGACACACCAATATTCTCTGCTACTTCTATTCTACCAGTTTTTAAATCAGATTTAGGAACAACAACAAAAAAGTCAGGCATGGGACAGGGCTGTAGGAAGAAACACTTGGTGAGTTCCTCATCACATTCAGAACTCTGTCCTTCTTTCTTTTCTTTCTTTCCTTTTTTTTTTTTTTTTTTTTTTTTTTTTGAGACGGAGTCTCACTGTGTTGCTCAGGCTGGAGTGCAGTGGCCCGATCTCAGCTCACTGCAACCTCCGCCCTCAGAGTTCAAGTGATTTCCTGTCTCAGCCCCCCGAGTAGCTGGGATTACAGGCACCTGACACCGTGCTGGGGTAATTCTTGTATTTTTAGTAGGGACGGGGTTTAACCATCTCGGCCAGGCTGGTCTTGAATTCCTGACCTGGTGATCCACCTGCCTCGGCCTCGCAAAGTGCTGAGATTACAGGCATGAGCTACCATGCCTGGCCTCCATTTTTTTTTTCTTTAGGAGACAAGGTCTCATTACATTGCCCAGGCTGGTCTTGAATTCCTGAGCTCAAGCAGTCCTCCCACCCTGGTCTCCTGAGTAGCTCGGATTATAGGCGTGTGCCACCATGCCCAACTTGAACTCTATCCTTTTATATAACTTATCTCCTTGAATTCTTGCAACAGTCCTAAGTGTTAGGTACTCAAATCTCCAAAATGAGGAAATGAAGCAAAAGGGAGAGACTGGATTCACATTCAGGCTCCAAATGACACACATCATCTTTGTCATACCACACTAAAGAGCAAAAGAGCTACTTAGTAGTAAGTCTCTTTTATAAATACACACTTCAAAGCCTTACTTTTAAGGAACTGTTAGATCATTTTAGACCTGTATGTTTGCCTACTATATATGGAAATAAAAACTGGTCAGTGACCTATCTGCTTTAAAACCCTAATGCTATAAAATCGAACTCTCGGCTGGGTGCAGTGGCTTATGCCTGTAATCCTAACATTTTGGGAGGCCGAGGTGGGTGGATCACCTGAGGTCAGGAGTTCAAGACCATCCTGGCTAATATAGTGAAACTCTGTCTCTACTAAAAACACAAAAAGTTAGCAGGGCATGGTGGTGGACATCTGTAATCCCAGCTAGTTGGGAGGCTGATGCACGAGAATTGCTTGAACCCAGGAGGTGGAGGTTGCAGTGAGACTCAGATCACGCCATTGCACTCCAGCCTGGGCGATAAGAGCAAAACTCTGTCTCAAGAAAAAAAAAAAAAAAATCGAAGTCTCCTGGCTTTAACACATGTCAAATGTAATAACCTTGAAAAGAGGAAGAGGGTATTGTAAATTCTATGGGACAACTCCTTAGAAAGCATGGTATGTCATATGTAGACAGCTGAAGTTCTTAACTCTTCTTTTTTAAAATTAGAGTTGGTTTACAGAAAAGTGATAGAGAATTAATGTTTCTCCGTCAAACAACTATGACTCAAAAGTGAGTTCTTAGACTTTGAAATTCATCCTGAACAACAGTGTATCATCTGTATCGCAAAGCCACCAGCAACTGTGAATTGTGATGAGAATAAAGGAGACAGTGCTGGGAGCAGTGGGAGACCCCATTTTGATGGGCACAAAGCAAGTGCATTCATTTTGGCCAATGTAAGGACCCATAAGCTTTCCTCTTATGATCCTGCAAGCTTGCTTTTCTCTCACTGTTCCCTTTCCTTCCTTTGTGTCTTTGTCTTATTCTTTCCATTACCCCTTGTTATGGACTGAGTGTTTGTGTGCCCCCAAAATTCATTTCAATATCCTAACCCCCTATGTGTTGATATTTGGAGGCTGGGCCTGTGGGAGGTGATTAGGTTGTGAGGGTGGAGCACTCAACATTCACAAATGAGACTAGTGCCCTTATAAAGAGCACTGATGCAACTGAGAAGAAGGTTCTCACCAGAACCCAACCGTGCTGGCATCCTGATCTCAGACTTCCAGCCTCCAGAACTGTGAGAAATAAACGTATGTTGTTTATAAGCCACCCAGTCTACGGTACTCTGTTAAGGCAGCCTGAACTGATGAAGAAACCCCTAGTTCTATCTATACGGTGGGCCCTAAAAACAAAATCAAGTAATAACAACAAAATGGAATTTAAAAAGATGTATTAAGTGCTGGCTCTGTGAGGCACTATGCTAAGAGCAACACATGTGTTCACTCATTCAACCCAACAACAACTGTAGGAAGCAGTGTCACTATATTATAGCCAAGGAAACTGAGCAGAGAAAGGGTATGCAACCTGCCCAGGGCCACAAAGCTCTCATGATAGAGCATGATTTGAGTTCTGGGCAGGCAAAGCAAACACGTGGTACAATTCTAGGGGGTACAAATGTATCGTGATGCAAATCTACACGTGGTACAAATCTATCGTGATGTTCTGTGGAGTTGCCCTCCAGAGGCACTTGGAGCTGTGTGCTCTAGCAGCCTTTTGGATGAGCCAGGAACTTAACTGTTAGGCTATACTGTTACTCTAGACCTTATTCCTATGTTGAGGGATGGACAGGCCTACATTTGTGAACCTGTACCTGGGGCCTCTAGTGACAGAAGCCACATGGAAACTGGTCCTCATGCTGCTCCAGGCACTAGGTCTGACCCCTATCAACAGGAACTCATTTATCTTAAGGGTTCCTCACTGACTCTTTTTAACACTTCTTTGCCCTTCCCAGGACTACTGCCAAGGTACAGCCAGGTTCCAACTTCAGGGGGAGTGAGCCTAGAGGGTGGGGCCTGAGCGGTCAGTTGCGGAGGGAGGAAAGGCACAAGCACTGCCTTTTCTGAGTGTCTCAAATCTTACTAATGTCAAAGTCTCAACCACTATTATTATTACTAGTACTGAAGTTTTAAAGGCCCACTTTTTCCAAAATGGGCTCAGAAAGGGGAACCTTCCCCTGCTACTGCCCTCATCCCTCCATCCTTATGCCATGTTCCCACCTTGGTTTGCTACGTTTGGGCAAGAAAAATGAATTCCCAGTTTTAGTCAGTTCATTTCCGGTTGTGCTTTGTGAGGAGCCCAGCGGCACTGAGTGGTAACAACAGTTAATTCGTTCCCCTTTCGAGATAAGGTATTTCTGTATCCCCCTCATCCCTAGGCCTCAGGTCAGGAGCTTGAGGGTATGAATGAGGCCATATTCACCTTAATTTCTTAATTTCTGTGACTCATAATTCCCTCTGGTATGGTTCCAGGGCCCCCTTACTATGTATACATTTCTAGGAGCTTCTGTGAGGTCTGTCACATATGCTTAAGATCAAGTCTGTGCCCTTTGAGTGTAGCTACTCTCTCCTGTTAATCTGTGTCTGGCATCTGCTGGGGTGGCTGGGCAGCTGCCCTGACCACTGAGCACCCAACCATCTGTTGTCAGACACAACAATTTCCACTGGTACCTGATGCTGCTCTTCTGGGAGACAGAATGCTGCTCCACCTGTGAGGCCAGCTCATACGTGACCTCAAGCTAAAAAAGCTTCCAGGAACCAAAATAGCACTGCATTCTGCCCAAACAGCAATGTCAGTTCTTGCTTATTACAAAATTGGGGGTTGAGGCTAGTCCCTCTTGATGGGGGTCAGATCTAGTGCCTGAAGCAGCGTGAAGACCAGCTTCCATGTGGCTTCTCTCACTAGAGGCCCCAGGTACAAGGTCATAAATGTAGGCTTGTCCATACCTCAACATAGGAAAGTGCATAGAAACAGAGGGATCCAGTTCCACACCTCCAACTCAGTTTAGCCTCATTTATATTGAATTTGAATTTTGGCAGAAGAAATCAGTTACTCAAAGTATTTTAGCATACAGGAATTTTTATTGTTCATCTCTCTTTCTCTCTCTTTTTTTTTTTTTTTTTTTTTGAGACAGTCTTACTCTGTTGCCCAGGCTGGAGTGCAGTGGCACAGTCTCAGCTCACTGCAACCTCTGCCTCCTGGGTTCAAGCGATTCTCCTGTCTCAGACTCCCAAGTAGCTTGGATTACAGGTGCTCACCACCACGCTAAGCTTTGTATTTTTAGTAGAGATGGGGTTTCGCCATGTTGGCCAGGCTGGTCTTGAACTGCTGGCCTCAAGTGATCCACCCACCTCGGCCTCCCAAAGTGCTGGGATTACAAGAGTGAGCCACCACTCCTGGCCCTATTGTTCATTTCTTGATCAATATCAAGAACAAAACTGGTTAACCATATATGTACTATAAAATGATAACTGGAAGTCATCACCAATAATATTTTGAAAGAGAAACATGAAGAAGAGAATCAATAATTTAACATTCATTGAAATATAAGTTCCACTTGATGACTTTCAGAAAAGATGACATTAACAATGATACCAGAATCAACTCTAATGTGGTGTCCACAAACAGAAACAGACATCTGGACAAGATAAAGTTAAATTTCAACCAAAGTGTACTCACTAATAACTTAATAAGAGCTCCTTAGCACATTATAGGTTGGAGCTAAAGGAAGACACTTGAATCCAATGAAGAATGTTTTAGTTTTGAGAATATGCTAATTTTCTTCTGGTAACAATTTTAGAAAACATAGGTTTTCTTTTCCAGGCCATTATTTTAATGAATCAATTGGGGTTTCAAGAAATAGTCAAAAGAGTTCAATTTGGTTTCAGGTTCAGCAAAATGAGATCATGCATTCTGTTTTTGGTTCAGTTGGGGTCAAGTTCTGTGCCTAAAACAGACTAATAGGAATTGAGATAATTTTATTTTTATGCACTTGACTTCTCTCATCTTTCCTCTTATTTTTCTTTCCCAAACATTTATAGATCCCTGTGTTTTGATCTCATTGAACTTTTTTCTGTATTGTATATTAACTTCTCTCCCCTCCCAAACTGAGTTTCTTCTCAGCTCTCTCAGTTCTTTATTGGACTACTGAAACAATGTTCCTTCCTACACACAAGTGAGATATTGATGAACCAACATGCTACTCCTTTTATTTATGCCTTCACTCTTATTAAACTAAATGATGACATATTATATCATGCTAATAACACATGTGTGGAACCAGAATGGGAAGCGACTTGAAAGTAACACCATCTCTCAAAACACAAATGCCCAGAGCAATGCTCAAATGAGTATAAGCACATAGTTAAATGGTTAAAAATAATGTACATCAGTAAAAAAATGTAAACCAGTAAAAATTTTCCAAATAACAGCTTAGACAATTTGTGAGATCAATGATAGAAATGATAATGTAGAGAAGAAAGAATTTATTTCTTTAACATTTTCAAATTGCAGCATGAAATTGGTGTTGGTGTTATATTGACTTTTGGCAGAAATGGTTTCTTCCTAGACACATGACGAATAAGCTCCAGATCTTTCTTACCTGTTATGGTGGCTTTGTTGATGGATGGTTGGTTGCACATGGGTGATCTTCTGACAAAGACAGAAAAATACAAAGCAGTAAATATGTGGGGCTTGTTGATTTGATCGCTCTCTGAGTCATTTCAGATACAGCCTTTTACTTTAAAGAATTATTTTTAAGTTTGGACATGCAAATGATTTCTTTCAGACCAGCCAGACAAGTCCCTAGGCGTTCTTTGTATTATGGCTCAGATCACACATGTCCAAAAAGAAAACAGTAAAATCTCACAGTGATTGACTTGGGGTAAATAAAGCTGATGTAAGTGTCACTGGGACATGAGAGAAGAGGAAATTCTTACTGATTTTATTGACTGAAGCCAGGGCGTACAGACTCTGAATTTGAAAAAGCAGTCAATGTATAATTGCTTTCCCTAATGCAGGGTTAAGAAATTTTTATTGTTGGCATATATTCTCATGATTGCCTGTACATTATTAGAAGTGAATGATTTATTGTAAACTATCTTATAATTAGAGAAGCTATTTGAACTTTTTCCTGTTTCCTTATATTTCCTTTCTTATATTCTTATATTTCTGATATCTTTGTTAGAGAGGTATATAAATGGCTTGTCCAAATAGATACAGTAGAGGCTTTAGAAATACTCTAAGCCAAAGGTACTTAAATAAATTCTATCTTGTATTCTCTAAGTTTTCAGATGTTTGCCAAGTTCCACAAAATGACTATAAACCCCTTGAAGAAAAAAGCATGTTGTCTGATTAACTTATATTCTCTACACAGCCTAGTACAATGCATCCAGTATTCAGTCAGTGCTTAATAAATTATGTTGAAAAGAATATCATTTATAAAGTATCCATCAACATTTTTGAAATATAACTTTATAAAGTTATTACTTGTAATTGACAGCTTTTAAAATATAATGATTTAAAAAACTTTTAGATACATTCAAAGATGTCTGATACATATATAAGGTATATAATAATTATATATATATATTGCCTCTACCAATGGCTAACACTTAATAAACACTTCCTGTGGATCAGACATTGCAAAATAAGCACTTTAAATGAATTATCTCATTTAATCCTCATGATAAGCCTTAAGGAAGTAAGTGTCATTGTTCTCATTTTACCAATGACAAAACCAAAACTTTGAGAATTTGAAGAACTAGCTTTAAGTAACAAAGGTGAGATTTGAACTAAATGAATGTGATCCTAGGGCCTATGCTCTGCTTTGTTGCCTTAGTTTTAGATGTTTTTGTGGAACCTGTATGCACAGCCTCACATATGTGCCGATAGCATCAGGCTCTTCAAATATGCCTTGCTGAGATGATGAATCTCTTAGCAGGGTGCGGGAAACTTGGGGAAAGCAGCCTGGGATTTTGTAAATTCTCACTAGTTCCACTCAGCCTCTGGCTCCCTTTCATTGCTCTTAAGTTTATTGGTATCAGTTTGTGATTAAAATTTTGTGTTTGATTGAAAATGCACCAAATTTTACTTCTGAATTCTTTTAGTTTTTTTAATTATAAAATAAAATGGTTAGGGGAAAAATGGGGAGAATTTAAACTCGATAAACTAAAAGGTTAATATTTTAAGCAACTGCTCTGAAATAGCTCTGGTCTATATACCAGTAATTATCTTCTTCTTTTTAAAATTAAAAAAAAAAATTTTCTGAGACAGGGTCTCACTCTGTTGCCCAGGCTGGAGTGCAGTGGTGTGATCATAGCTCATTGCAGCCTTGAACGCCTGAGCTCTAGTGATTCCCCCTACCACCTCAGCCTCTCAAGTAGCTGGGACTACAGGTGCATGTCACCATGCTTGGCTAATAAAACTTTATTTTTTTAAGAGATGGGGTCTTGCTGTGCAGAACAGAGTGTTACCTGTTACCTTCTTGCTAAGAGTTTATCATTCAAATAATCGATATCCTGATTATTCCTTTTTAGTTCTTGCTCTGTGAAAACTTAGAAACCATTGATTTTGTCTGGGAATGGTATGAAATTAATATTTCTACACTACTCTACAGTTTTGGAAAACCAAATGGTTGACTTGTTACTGATTATCTCCTTTTACTGTCAATCCTACAATTAACTGGCACTCAGGAACTTGATATCTGAACAGGTAATGGCAAGCAGAAAATATTAATCCTTTGATCCAGGGTTGCATCGATACCTCCTTTAATGACAAATGAGCCAGAACTCACTTGTGGAATAAAAAATCACAAAGGCAAAACAAAAGCAGAAAACCCAAGGTGACAGGAACCAGTAGTGTGTTAACAAGTCAGCAATGTGTGGGCCAGGTGCAGTGGCTCATGCCTATAATCTTAGCACTTTGGGAGGCCGAGGTGGGCGAATCACAAGGTCAGGAGATCGAGACCATCCTGGCTAACACGGTGAAACCCCGTCGCTACTAAAAATCCAAAAAATTAGCCAGGTGTGGTTGTGGGCGCCTGTGGTCCCAGTTACTCTGGAGGCTGAGGCAGGAGAATGGTGTGAACCCGGGAGACAGAGCTTGCAATGAGCCAAGATCATGCCACTGCACTCCAGCCTGGGCGACAGAGTGAAGAGACTCCGTCTCAAAAAAAAAAAAAAAAAAAAAAAAAGTGGCTTGTGCAAAGCAGCACATGCCTTCCACAAAATCCAAGGATGAGCTTGGAAATGTTCTAGCGGCTCTGTGAGTGCCTAGCGAGAAAGTTCTGGTTCCTCCAGGGTCATCATGTGATGAGGCAGAGTTACAGCACTTTGTTCTCACTGAACAGAATTGAGTTTAGCCGTGTATAGATTGAATCCTACTATTCTGATACCCAAAGAAGCCGATTTGGTTTGAATCAGTAATGGAGGCACAAATTTGCATTGACCAAAAGGAAGACCACAGTGGCCTTTACTTAGAGTCTGCCAGATAACACTGTTTGGTTAGATGTCACCCTGGGCATTGTCAAGGCAGAGAGGAAGTTCAGGCTTAAGCTATGATTTTCTGTTTTCTTCTAGCTCCTCCTTTCCATTTCAATCTGTTCTGTCCCTGTATGTCAGCTGAAAACTTCTGTCTTGCAGAGAAACAGGCCTCAGATCATCTCTGGAGCCTGACTGATCAACTATTTGCCTGCCTGCCACAGATTTAAATGCTGGTATCCAGGTGACTATATATAAAGGAAGCATAAACGGAGTTTCTTGTTCACC
Source organism: Mandrillus leucophaeus (assembly GCF_000951045.1). Classification (NCBI taxonomy): domain Eukaryota; kingdom Metazoa; phylum Chordata; class Mammalia; order Primates; family Cercopithecidae; genus Mandrillus; species Mandrillus leucophaeus. The sequence continues at coordinate 357,064 of NW_012099766.1, forward strand.
TTTTAAAGACAAAACTCCCAGTTTCCTGGGTAAAATTCAAGACTAAAAAGTTTGGGAGTGACAACCAGTAACTTCATTTCTTCCGCAGAGCTGAGACTTTCTAAGGGGGAGGTGACTGATCTTATAAGCTACCAAATCCCCAAAGCCCAAGGGGGCCGCTGAGGTCAGTGTGATATTGTGCGGCCATGTTACATGGAAAATGTGATTGGTAATGAAGGGGTACCTCAAAGCATGCCCTCAGATTTTACATGCTGAGTTACTACTTTACCCTTTCAGTGAATAGGCCTTTGCAGACTGGTAAGACTCTGTATTATACTAGGCACATGGAATACAAATGTGAACCAACTACATTCCTACTCACTGGGAACTGACAGTGTTCAGGAGCATCCCAGTAGACAAACAGGCAACAGGAGCACAGAGAGATACGTGCTAACACAGGAATCAGGTACGAGGTACAACCAGACAGAGATGGAAAGGCACGTCACTTTGATTAGGGCTTGTGAGTGTGTCTATGTTGGGTATTGCCAGGGGCAGTGCTCCAAAAGGAATTTTATTTAAGCTGCAATCCAAAGAATGAATGACAATTAGCCCAGTAGATGAAGAGAGGAAGAAGAAGATGAGAAGTGTTCGGGCTGAGAGAATAGGACTGTGAAAATTCATTATCTGGAAAAACAGAATCTAATGGGTTCCATTCCAATAACTTGCATTGTTACATTTATATTGATTTTTTAAAACTTTTTTTTCTATCACAAGAAGTACTTGAATAATGACCAGAGCTATTTTTAATAATAAAAACTGTGAATTTGGGAGGTCAATTTTATTATTATGAAATGGAAAGTTCAGATTTTTCATTGTTTTTAAGAAGTACTAACTACTATGAAATGTTATACACTTAGATACGTTGTAGTTCCGTCCGGGCGTGGTGGCTCACGCCTGTAATCCCAGCACTTTAGGAGGCCGAGGCGGGCGGATCACAAGGTCAGGAGATCGAGACCATCCTGGCTAACAGGGTGAAACCTCGTCTCTACTAAAAATACAAAAAAATGAGCCTGGTGTGGTGGTGGGTACCTGTAGTCCCAGGTACTTGGGAGGCTGAGGCAGAAGAATGGCGTGAACTCAGGAGGTGGAGCTTGCAGTGAGCCAAGATCGCGCCAGTGCACTCCAGCCTGGGCGACAGGGCAAGACTCCATTTAAAAAAAAAAAAAAAGTTGTAATATACTTATATTCACTATCCTCTTAATATTGATTTAAATGTTTTTTTTTTCCTTCTGGAAAATTATTTGAAGTTTGTATTTTAATATCTTATTTCTTATTAATAACAGATTTTTTTTTAAAAAAAGGACATTGAAATAACAGCAAACCAGTTTTCCATTTAATATTGAAAAATTACTTTTATCTTTTTAGATTTTTTTGCCTTTATCAAGAACCTGAAATGATAATCATTTCCCATCTTTCAAATGCTTTCCCTGTTGTCATATAAACCACAATTCTATTAATTGCTCCATGAATGCTGCTGATCTGAAAGTCAGTAACAGCAGGAGAATCAAAGGTCTTTGCTATGAGATGTCACTTCTCCAAATCATCGTTGTCCTGAGAGGATGACTTTCATCTGATCTTAAGGTGTGATGAGATTATTCACCCACGGTTAATTTATGAAGTAAGCCAAAACTATAAAGTTACCCTGAGTGTAAATAACTGGGCAGAGGACTGATCATGCCAGATGATTTCTGACAGATGGAATCACCATATTTATTTGTCATACTGCTTCATTTCTGATATTAGAACCATCACCACAAAGTATTTATAGAAAATTAACAGGACATCATATGACTTAGTATACACGGTTAGACAACGTGGCAACAACACAGAGAAGTCTAACATATTGCCTTGGGTTCAATCAAGTTGAGAAAACTTATATAAAAGTTCAGCAAAAAGAGGGGAAAAAAGGATATCTTACTTGCTAGGTGCTCGATCTTGCAAATTAGTTAATGCAGCAAAGTTGTTTCGTACAGTTCGCAGACTGGCCAAGACCTACAACAAGAAAGGATTCTTGAAACTTCTTGAACTAAGGCCATTTTAAATACACTTGAAAATGGTTTGTTAAGAGAAAACTTGATATTGCTTGAAACTTAGTTTCATATACCACTAAAGAATCTCCCAACACTTAGTGAAGTTTGTAGGTATCCACAGGAAATCCAGAGAGGCCAGACTGCAGGGATTTTCCAGAAATCTCTCCCTATTGTCTGTGAATATGGTGACAGTAGCAGCAGTTTCCACAGTATTTCTGGGTTCCTTAGTCACCAAGACAATATTCCAGGTGATATACAGATAACATGATTGCATTTTATGCACATTTCAAATAGTATAATATAAAATGCTAATAAATCTCACTTTAGGGATAAAAAAGTTCCCTACTCCCAGATCTCTTCAAAAATTGATTAAGAATCCCATAATTTTAAGTTGGCAATTGAAGTGAATTTTAAACTGTTTTTCTACCTTTGCTACATGGCTACTCTAGCTAGTAAGCAGACATTGCTTTCTTTTGTTAAGGTTATCTGAATTGTGCATTGTAAGAAACTCTCAGGGATGCATTTCCTATGTAAAATGCTACTGCCCTGTACATGCACAATGCTTGGCACACAGAAGATACTCAATAAAAATTGGTTGACTAAATGAATACATAGACACAACATGCCCACACACATGACAAGGCAGGACCAATAGGCATCACTATCTCTAACAGTCACTTTTTCTAATTCCATGTGGAACTAAAAAGTAGCCAACGGACTGGAAGTGAGCCTAGGAGAAGGTTCCAAGAGCCTTTTCTCCTTCTTCCCTCCTCTCTTTTTCCTGAAATGGGCAAGTTTCCCCAGGGTCAAACCCATATTAGATGGGATTATAGGTGATTTGGGTGACAGCTAGAGTGCTAAGTTTATGTAAAACACAGATTCCAAATGTCTGAGTAGGTATTATATAACAACCCAGACTGTCTGGCTCTGTTATGTAGTAAATGTGTGAACTTGGACTAGATATGCAACCTCTTTGTACCTCAGCTTCCTAACCTGGAAAACTGGGATGGTGATACCTACCTCGTAGAATTGTGAGGAGTATATGGAATGACAGGTTTGGTGCCAAGAACAGTGCCTGGCAAATAGAAAGCTTTCAGCCAATATTAGCCCATGATGGCAGCGTTACTTTTGACTTAATGACTTGGCATGCACATGGGAAATTTACTTAATGCTTAGCATTGGTAATTCAAGAGTCCAATTTTTTAATTGCTCCAAGGGTTCCAGAGTTGTTCTCAGAAATTTTTCATCTGGCACGGACCTAGACTAAAATCAGTCTAATTTTTTTTTTTAAAGACAAAAATGTCCCAGACTCTGTTTTGTTGTTGTTGTTTTTGATTATGAAATTGATGTTCGTTTGTATAAGTCAATGGAGAGCTGTGTACACTTTGGGACAGTGACGTACAGCATTTTCCCCTAAAGGAGTTAATGCTGCTTCCTAAGAAGCCAACCGTGATTAACTCAGTCACTGGAAAAACCTGGCTCATTATCTCATATAAACAACCCACAGCTCTGAAAGGTCACGCTGCCTATGATGGAGTATTCAAATAGCCAACTGCTGACATCAGACCACGATGTCTTTCATTAGGCATGAAATCTTGAATGATGCAGAAGTAAATCGGATAAATGATCCACTGTCATTAAATCATGCAGGCTTAATTTATGTTTTAAGAAGTGAATATCAAACACACTAATGAAGGCTTTAAGATAAAATCATTGCACCAGCTAATTGATCCCTTTCCTAGGCAAAATGTTTAACTCCAGAATTCTGAGAGTTTTATTCCCATACATAATAGTTAAGTTCATTGCAGTTGACAGCTGGGTAAATAGGCATAGAGCTGCAGGCAACTTATTTTCTATGGCCATTTGAAAGGAAACATCAGTTACGAAAAGAAAAATTTCTGTAGAGGAGTTTTTGCCTCTGTTATAATACTAATTTAATAAATAATCTAATTTAATATTATTTTGTCTTGGTTTTTAGTTTAAAATTTATTTTTGTATAATTTATATCTTGACATGCTTCAGAATTTAAACAAAAGAGTACAAAGCAAAAAGTCTCCCCTTCAATGATTGAGATAAAAATCAAAATTATTGTTATTTCTGAAAAGAGGCAATAGAAACAGATTAACCTGGGGAGGGACATTCAGGGAACATTAAAATACTGATACTGTTCTATTTCCTAAACTGTTCATTTTAGTGTTATTCTTTATATTTTACATAATTACCAGCTATATTCTCTTATATATATGAAATACTTCAAAATAAAAAGTGAAAAAAGAAATCTGTCTACCAGTCTGTCCTTCAGACATTCAGTTGCCTGGCCACTAGCAATCAGCTTTTAGGTTTTCTATCTTAAAGTTGATTTTTGACAAACACCGTTGCAATAAATAACCTGGTAGAGAAGTTATTTCCTATGCATGCCAGTATTAGATTATTTATTGTGTGTGTGGATTTATTTATTTATTTATTTATTTTTGCAGTAGGACAAACAGTATTTTATAAATTTTATGTTTGGTGTTAACTATTATCTTCTACAGTATGACATGTATGCTATTTATTGGCAGAAGTGTAAATAACATTTCTAGATAAATCTTATAAGGGAGTGTTGTCTTGGGCCTCGCTGACTGACTCTTGGTGTCGTCATCACTGTTATCACTGTGTTAGTCTTTTAAGCTTTCACTTTCATTGCAGGGCACAAAGAGGGAGCATCTGTTATTGTAGGCTGTGGGGAGAACTATAAACCGTTTTACTGAAGCCCCTAAATTAAAATTTCATTGATCTTTGCTTTGTTCAGGGCAGTCCTCACTTCCCCTGAATTCGACTCTTTAAGAACTGTAGTAAAAGCTTTAATGCTCCTTTTACAATTGTCCTTACTTCTTAATGCTTGCTAACCAAAAAGGTCCCTGAGGTTTCTTCCACAGAGCTCATTGGTTAGAAAATTAAGGTCATTTCTTTCTCTTCTGCCCCACCAAGCAAAAGTATAGCCAGTAAATGTCAAAAATACATTAGGAATCATGAGAAATATATATTCCTTAGGAAAGAAACACTGGTAGTTTTACAGAAAAATTTTAGACAAAGATGGTTCATGTATTAGCCCATGGGGAAGAATTCAATGTTATTTACATACACTATTCTCGGATCTCCTTAGGTGCTTCTAAACATTTATTAAACAGTAGGAATCACTGAAAATAGCAGGAAAATGCAGTTATCATTTAACACTTAAACAGCTGAACATTATAGCCTAAGAAAAAGAGGAAAATAAATGGTTTTGAGGATTGTTTTTCGTAACCATATACACTTGCTAACACTAGATGGCGGTAAAATACAGACCATGAGGTGGAGGTGCCACTGGCGGTGGAGACAGCGGGAACCCGCGCTGGAAGAGATTCATCACTTCGGTCTTACTCCGGAAAAAGCCGGAAAAAGCCGGAGTCAAGTTATGCTTATTTACAAAATAGAAAGGTCATTTTTATGAAAAGAAAATCTCTTTCCAAGTTATGTTTTGTTTAAACCGTATGAAATTGCTGGTTTGTACACCAGAAATGGTTGATAGACAATTTTATACGGTTCGATCGTAAAAAGAACTTAGATGTCCAGAAGACAGTAGCTGTAATTTAAACTAATTAAGGCTAAAGAAAAGCTAAAAAATCAGCACCAAATGAAACGAGGTGACTATCTTCTTTCACAGCCTGGCAGGGAGGGCCTAGCACAGTCTGCAAGCTTGGGGATGGTGATGAGGCCACAAGATTGTTGCTGCTGGGTGAAGTGGCTGAGGGACAGGCAGGGATATGAGAATATTGGTTATATTTTATTACCAACTAAATGGTAATATTGTATAGTATTAATAACTACTGCATTTTTTATCCTAGAAGTCTCCCAGGTGCTTTACTTTGGTTAGAGTAAAGGTAAAAAGATGTAGTTGTTGTTCCTACCCTGTATTTTTTTTATTTTTATTTTTTTTGAGACGGAGTTTTGCTCTTGTGCCCCAGGATGGAGTGCAATGGCGCGATCTCGGCTCACCGCAACCTCTGCCTCCCGGGTTCAAGTTATTCTCCTGCCTCTGTATTTTCAAATCAGGAATATCTCCTTAGTCTGAAAGATGTGAGGGTTTCTCCAGGGATCCAGCATAATGCTTGGGTTTCCCTGTTTTCTCTTTCATCAGAGTCTACTTCATTTAACATTACACACTTCCACATGAGAATTCTAGTCAACTTAGAGTTTTACTACAGGGTAGTTGTGTCACAAATCCTGGGATCACTGAGTCCGGAGGCAGCTGACTGCAGAGAAGGGTTTCCTACAGTTTATCAGCATTGTGCCTCCTTAGTGCTCCTTGGCCCCCAAGAACTCTGGCCAAGAAAAAACGGTCAGTTGCTGAGTGCACTCCAGTGGGATTCCTCTCTAGCCTTGGTGCCTAAGGAAACACCCACACCAAAAGATTTCAAGACAAACACAAGAGAATACTTTAACAATTGAAATAAAAAAAATTTAAAGCTGTCACTTTCTCTGAGGACCAAAGGGATTCTGAGCTTATAAGGGAAAGCATAAGAAATCAGAGATGGAAGAGAGTTTAGGTTAAACACCAGCAAGAATTTCTCGCCCTGACAGTGTTTTAGACAACAGGATAGACTGTGGAGAGATACTATAGGATCCTTTCTGAAAATTACATCTATCCAAGATGTTTCAGGCTTTAGCCTGGTCAAAAATGTTCAATATATCTTTGCATGGCTTCCTAAATTCCTCTATTTTAGGATTTTATTCTTCTCACGTCAAAGGAAACCATGATTTGGAAAGACCAGGGAGAGATCCTTTTGTGTTTTGGAGATGGACTCAGGCATAAAGAAATGAGTTCTCAAGAAGAGGCAGAAGATGAGATGGATTTGAGAGAGGATCTTCGAACACTTTCGACAGGGGAGGGCCATTTTTAGGAGCCATAGGAAAGAAAATATGCACAGAAAAATAAATCTAAAGGGTATGAAGGAAAATGTCAGTAGCAGTTATTTTGGGGTTTGGAATTTTAGAAAATTTTCCTTTTCTTTTTCTTATTATTTTTCTAAACTTTTTATGCAAAAAGTTTTTATTTCATGTTTTTTTTTTTTTTTTTTTTTTTTGAGAAGCATAGCTTTTTCATTAGGGTTTAGTGTAAAATTCCAATCTTCAAAGCATGCTAGGAAAAGTGGATAATTCTTTGGCCTACTTGGCTAAATATTTTTCTGAGTGACTTTTCTAAAATCAGTTGTTTTCTGTCCTTTGGTGAAAGCAATTATGATATATCAGGACAAATTAGATTGGTATCACTTCAAGTGACATAAATATCTCATGTTTTTAGTTTTAAATAGTTAATGCTAAAATAGCATTTACCGTTAAGTGGTAAGTGTTCTACTTTGTATTAAAGAAAATTTGAGGAGTTAGTTATTGGGTCAGCAAAATATGCCAATCACGTCCAACAGGGTTTAAGAGAAGGCTACTTAAACGTACTCACTGGGACTTCTCTCTTACCCACCTCCCCATAGATGCTCTACCAGTGGTGAAACTCTTCAGGTTTAACAGTTTTTTGTTTTGTTTTGTTTTTAATTCTAGTGGGGCTTTCCAGGTCTTATACTCCAGTAAAAGGCCATTTGTGATAATCGTGATGAAGCCACTTAAAAAAAAAAAAAATCAGCAGCCTCTTGAGTAATGACCACTCTCTACAAGGTATTGTGAGTCACTTAGCTAATCATAAGCAAAGTCTTAATATATTATGGGATTATTTTTGGGCATCAGATATGCCTATAAATTATACAGAGTTGATTTATATTCCAAGTTCTATTTTCAAGTATACTAAGTACACATCTTTTTTATTTAAATAGCTTACTAATATGGACTAAATGGTTTGCCAAATTTCCTAT
>NW_012099766.1:365149-377063 GCF_000951045.1 Mandrillus leucophaeus
TTTCCCAATATCTTGAAATTAAATCTTAGTTTTTTTTTTCTTGGAGACTATAGGTACACTACAGAAAATGTCTAATTAGGTAAAAGACTAGATTTCCTTGAAATTTAAGAGCACTGATGATAGGGTTCAAGTCCAATTTATTAACCTATTTGTTGCAGATTAATAAATACTACTTGATATAAAAGAACATATGTCATACACAGACCTTTTTTCATTTTCTATTAACTATTTATATATTTTTTCTTATAATAATACCTAGATAATTTGGTTAGAAACAAGAATAGCTACTTGAATGAACTCAAACTGGAATGATTGGTTCTGTTTGGTGATGTTACTTACATTGCTATGCCATATTTTGTCTGTTCACCTCTTTCTCAGGTCTTAGATACAGAATTGTAAGTTTTCTTTCTTTTTTTTTCTTTCTTGACAGAGTCTTGCTCTGTTACTCAGGCTAGAGTGCAATGGAATGATTTTGGCTTACTGCAACCTCTACCTCCCAGGTTCAAGCAATCCTCCCGCCTCAGCCTCCCAAGTAGCTGGGATTACAGGCACCCATCACTACGCCCAGCTAATTTTTTGTATTTTTAGTAGAGACAGGGTTTCATTATGTTGGCCAGGCTGGTCTTGAACTCCCGACCTCAGGTGATCCACCCACCTCAGCCTCCCAAAGTGCTGGGATTACAGGTGTGAGCCACCACACCCAGCCATGTTTTCAATAGTAATCAATTAAAAACCCCTAACTTTATAACATTTTGGTATCACATAATATTATTAAATCATACAAGTGTAAAATTTTTGAACACAGAAATACAGATACTAGAAAGAATTCATGATCTCCAGCAAAACCTTCAGCAAACAAGATGTTAACCATCTGAAAAGGGTGGTGGTTGTATTTTATTTTTAATTGCCTGCATTAATTTAAAAAGTAACTATTATACATTATGTTACTTATGAATTGATTATATTGTAGGTCTAACTTACAGTAATGAAAGTTTGGAAAGTTTTAAAAAGTAGAACTATACATAATCCTACTATCTAAACCCTGTAATCCATTTAGAAAATAATACTTATGACATTTTAGAAAAGAAAGAACATTTTCGGCTCTATACATTTAAACCAATGACAAAGTTTTTATATTATATTTTTGAGCAATTGTGCCTAGCATTTTACAAGCATGGTATTATTTCAGTGTCTTAGCAACCTTATGAGGTGGGTACTCTTGGAACTGTTATTTAACAGAGGAAGAGATCAGGCTTGGAAAGGTTCAGTGACTTGCTCAAGTCCATTTAGTTGGCAAGAAGAGGTGAAAGGGTTTTAACTAGATCTGACTGCCTTTCATCCAGCTCAGTCCCCTAACTTTACCAGTTGAAAACAAAGAGGACTCAGAAAATTTAAGTGAGTTGTCCAAGGTGCAAGAGCACCCTGATGTATGATATAGGACTGATTATAATTTTTACAACCTCTCAGTATTACTTGCATTTCAGTATTTAACATTTCTTACTCGTCAGTGTTGGTTTTAAACCTGCTTCATGCCCCAGTTAAATCAGTTTTATCTCATTCTGCCCTTAGTTGTCTATACCAGGGACTCTCAACTTCTCCTGCACACTGGAAAAATACTGAGGCCTTTACCAAATACAGATGCTTGGATCAGATCTCCAAATTTTTGGATTTAATTGACTAGGGCTGCAGCCTGAGCATGGGGATAAGAGGTCTCTAGGTTAATCTAACATGCAGGTAGGACTGAGAAGTACTGGTCTATACATAGAAGATCTGGTCATCAACTCTTTCACATATATATTCCAAAACATTTTAGATCATGTTATCACCTGCTTGCATATATGTCATGTGGTTAAAGTATTTCCATGATTTGTATGCCTAGAAGGAAGAAGTAAACATCGACACATCACTCAGCTAAATCTCTGTACAAATGACATATGTAAAAAAGAGATAAATAAGGTATTAGGTTGAATTGGAATATTGAATTTCAAGCACTGATCATATACCTAATTATACTAAACCTAACTTAAGCCATGATATAGCTTTCTGCTTCTAGTGCTTATGTCAGTTAAGGAACTATGGGCCCAATTAAGTATTCCCCCTAGCTAATTTGTTATTTGAAGCAAAGACAGTCTGGTTCTATGGGTTTATAAGAAACAGATTAATATAGCCAAAGCCACTTTCTCTAGCAGTGCTTTTGAATTGCTTGAATGAACCAAGAATTTGTATTTATAGTTGTGCTTGATTTAAAATTAAATTAAATTAATAACCTGAACTAATCCCCCAAATTAAATTTTTACATCTGTGAGAAACCTGCCCATTCACAAAGCTGTGCTTACCTGAGCAAATGGAGTCACAATCAAGTCATCTCCGTGTCTGAAAAATAAACCAAATCTCACATTAGAAACCACCAATAACTCTGTGCTCAGTGTCAATCAGTATTAAACGGCAAGTTCCACTTTCATGAGTTCCCATAGAGAATTACAGTGACTCCATCCTTAATCTTCAGTACATGTTCTTCCCAGCAACTGGGTTAAAAATATGTCTTCTGGGATGTTAACCATCGTCCAACTCCCTGGGCAAAAAGAGGGGCTTCTTGATCATCAACCAGGGCTCACTGTTGCTTTTTAGGTACACAGGATATGCAATAGTAGAAATGGTGTTCCAGCAGTGGGGCCTGAGTTTTACTTTTGGCTTCTTACTGTAGATATTAGTAAGGGGTGCTGTGGAAGGAACCAGAAACTGCAGTGACTTCAGTGAGAGAACCCTTGACCATCTAACATTTGAAGGTGATTGGCATGGAGTGTTCCGCATCATCCCGTGTAAGTCTTGGACAGGCTAGGAACTGTAGATGACATGGGACTGCATCATACACTAATAAAAACCCAGCGCAATTTTCAACTGACTCACATCCCAGCCACTGTAGTTACTGGGGAATGTTACTCTGTGTGTGCTGTTGCTGCAGCAACCCCAGCTACACCGTGCCTGGGTTATGGGAGCAAGGTGTCAGCATGACGTGTCTTGGAGGGACAGGGAAGGGCAAGGAAATTTGTGCAATATTCCAGTTAGAGGAAAGTGAGAAACTGGGGCCCAGGGTTCTTTTGTGGTATTTCTTAGCATGAATAATTTGAGACAAGGATTTCCAGAGTCACCATCAGCTATTTCTTGATCTAGCTAGATAAAATTCTTAAATCAAAAGTGAATGCTGTTATTCAACACAGACAGCTCCCTGGACATGGCCCTAACTGAGAACAATGCAAGTAAACTTTTTGCTCACTCATGAACAATCTGAAAATGACCTGAGTGGCCCAAAACAACACCATGAAACATGCTGGGGCACAGGGAGCATATGGATGATGTTACTGAATAAATTGTTACCAATAGCTAGAATAGGTGCTGTGGTGGTGATCAAACCATGTGGAGATCTTGAAAATAAAAATGTGGGAAATAAAAGCAGAAGAAGGAAAAAACAATGTAAAGGAAGCATGTTGTTATTTTACACCCCCTTAGTTCCAGAATCATGCTTTTCAAGAGGCACCTGCTCTTTGTAGAGATTATTCAGAGAACTCTAGAACTCTAAGAAGGCAGGACATTGGGTTTTATGATCATTTTATAGAGGAGGCAACTGAGGTTCAGAGAGGGCATAAGGTCTAAAAGCTAATAAGTGATAGAGGTAGGATGTCAATCGAAGAATGTATTTTCCCATGTTGATGTCTAATTGCCATTGTAACAGTATTAAGAGGTGGGGGCCTGTGAGAAGTAATTAGGTCATGAGGGCTCCACACTCATGAATGAATTAATGCTGTTATGGTGGGAGTGGGTTAGTTACCGTAAGAGTGGGTTGTTATAAAGTGAGCCCAGCCCCTCATGCTTTCTCTTTTGCATGTGCTCACTTGACCTTCCATTTTTCCATCGTTTGGGATGATGCATCCCAAATACCCTAATCAGACGGTGATGCCATGCCCTTGGACTGCCCAGCCTCTAGAACTGTAAGATATCAACTTCTTTTCTATATAAATTGCCCTGTCTGTGCTATTCTGTCATAGTAACAGAAACTGGACTAAGATAGTGTTCTTCTGTCATCAATAAATAATTTACATAACTTACACTGACTCTCAAAAAAAAAAAAAAAAAAAAGGTCTTCTGAGGTCAAGCCCAGAAAAGCTCTTTCCTAGAACAATGGCCCAGGATGGGAACAGGCCTGGTGCACTGAAGTGGCAAGGAGGCCATTGAGCCCAAGGGAGCCAGCAGAGAGGGATGAAGCCAAGGAGGAAGAGCAGCTGCCTAGATGAGAAAGAAACAGATACAGAGCTGCAATGAGAAGCTCAGTGATTCTAGAGAATGCCATGTAAGGCAGGAAATTCAGAATCATGACTGGTAATGAGCCAGGCAGCAGATCATGGAGCCCTTGTATGACATATACAAGAACTTGGATTTTACTCTCTGATGGAAGTTTGGGTTGGAATTTCAGCTCTGCCACATACTAGGTGTATGAAATTGTGCAAGTTATCAAACTTCACTTTCCCTTGGCCTCTTCATCTGTAAAATGGAGATAATAGCACATACATATAGTTATGTTTTGGGATTCAATAAATTGATAATGTTAAGTGCTAAAAAATGTGCTTACCACACAGTAAATGTTCAATAAACATTTCTATAATAATAATTAGCAGTAGTAGTAACAACTTTTAAATCATAATGATTTTTGCTTTCCTATGCAGTCAGGAAATTGCAAAGACTCAGAAAACTGATACTTCACTAAGAAGGACTCTTGAGACCCTGTGACAGGTCTACACAAGATTGAGGGCTTTAAAGGGGTAAAAGTGGAAACAGGGAGACCAGTTTAGAGAACAGAAGAGATGAGGACCTAAGCTAAATAGTGGTAGTAGAGAGAGAGGGAAGATGACAGCATTAAAAGCTCTGGGGGAAAGAAAAAGTTCTGGGGAAAAAAAGATATGAAAATTTCAAACATTTACAAAAGTAAAAAAGAATGCTATCATAGCAAGTGTGTTTTATATACAATATCATCAACTGTTACAACAATGTTGTAAGGTAGGTGATATTACTGGCATTTTTCAGATAAAAAAATTGTAACTCAAATTGGTTGAGACTTAACACAAAGACATGCAGGTAGTAAGCTCCACAGCCATACCTGGAATGGTCCCCTTTTGTGATATTCATTGGCTGACTTCTATGGAACAGTTTAAAAAGACTAAAAACAAAGCTCTAGGAAAATGGCCCAATAAATGCAAATTTCAAAGTGATGCCAGGGTTGACCAGCTACATTTCTTCCTTGGCCCATCATTCTGACTTTGCCGTCTGGCTGTGTCATATAGGTAAATATAGGGCTACAATTTCTCTTATGTACTTATTTCGAAACAGTAGCCTAACTCTCACAAAACAACTAAGAAATACTTACAGATACACTAATGTTTAAAAAGTCTGAATACAAAATCCAGAGCTAAGCACTTCAGCATTTGACAACTTTCTACACACATAAAGGCACCTTTAGAATTCATTTGAAGCCAAACATTCTTGAGAGTGGTGGACAAATCAGTAAACTGTGTAGTGTGTTAGAAGTCCAAACACAAAAGACATTTTCAATAGATGTATATACTACATATATTGCATTCAAGATAGTTCAATGGTTTCTGGGATTTAAACATGTTATTAAAAATTCCATGATGGGAGGTATATTACACAAGGAGAAAAGACATGCCACCTATGTCGACTTGATTTGCCAGTCCGAAAAACGATTCATCTGCTCCAGTACACGGCCAAGCTGAAGACTTTGTATTACAAAATGGACGAGAGGCAGTTCAGATAACCAAAATTAAAATAATATGAAATCTTGTTATTGTCCCAAGCTATAGTCTCTTCTTTCATTTTATTCTTTGTAATTGCCTACTACAAAGTTTATTTTTCTCAGAACTAAGTCATCTGAACCAAGGCACATCATGAATCTGAAATGAATCCATGGAAATACATCCCCTAATTTTTTACATAGATTACACTGGATTTCAATATTTCAAAACTCAAATGGGTTGCATATTTATTAAAACATTTAATTTTTTCTTTGGTTGTATTTCCTTTACAAGTATTATAAGTAATATAGTTTATAATATTTATGATAATTTACCAGTCTTGCTTTCTTCCCTATGAAAGCATAAAGACAGTTATCATTTTAGTGAAGGAAATATATTACTTTTTAATAAATCGCCCAGAAATTGTTTCTGCCAAATATCTCAAGATGGTCTCACTTTAGTAACAGGAAAATGATTCCAAGCATTTCAGTGGCAGATTCCTCAATAAAGGGCAGGTTATAGGCTATCCATTTATTTTCAAAAGTATGTCATGCTTAAATTATCTTTGAATATATACCTAACATATAATTTTAAAATCTTTGTCTAAGTCCTCAATTCAATATTAAAACAGATCTTTTCAGACATACTGTCACTAGTAGAATGAGGTAAGTAAAACATATTTTTATTTGTGCTTAGAAGAAAATAAATATAATACAAACATATCTTTGAATTGTGTCTTATACTTTGCTTATAATAATTTAAAAACAGATCTGGTAGCTAAGATCAACAGAAGATTCACTTTGTGAATATGATTTGGCTTCAAGTATGTGTGAGTTTTAATGAACTGAATAATCACATATGCTAAAAAATCCTATGAAAAAATGATTCTGAAATTTTGCACCTGAACAACTTTACCCACAGAAACTTTTCAAAGTGCCTTGCCATGTAAAGTGGGGCTGGGAGGGATTATAATACAATGTAATAAATTGCAGCTTCCTAGGTCTACTTGGCTAAATATTTTTCTGAGTCTCTTCTGAGATGGGAAGAGACTATTAGGGTCTCTATAAAGTGATGGAGATGCTAGATTCAAAGTCACACAGGGAATATCGCCTGAACACTTGAAATTGTACCTCCTGGTAATGTGAATTTTGGGTGAGGATGTTGCAATATTGTCTTTCATATATAACAACAATAACCCTTAACAAAAAACAGCTGGGATCTGTTTTAAGGAAAATACAGCTCTTTTAAGAAAAGAACTGGAGTGTTCATGGAGGACAGGCGGAGAAAGAATGAGGGATAGGAAGGCTCAGAAAAAAAGTCATGTTGACACTGCGTGCCTATATGTATGTATGTATGTATGCATGCATGTATACATGTATGTATGCACGTATGTATGTATGTATGTGAGTGATGAGACTGGTACCCAGGTAACAGTCACAGCAGAATGCAAGTGCAGAAACTTCTAAAACAGTCAGGATGAACTACTGCAGGTCACTGTGGGAGTCAGTGTCACATTGGTCTTAAGTTTCAAGATGTCCAAGGAGGTGCCACATGCTCTGTCACCTTCCCTGCTTACCAGGAACTGAACCACAGTCATCTTCACTAGTCCCAGGGAGCCTTGCCTCTCCCAAAGAGAAAGACTTGCTGAATCCTGAGCCAGTGCTGCTGGAGGCAGGAGAATACAGGGCTCAACAGTACACTATTGTCTTCTTTTTCCTCAGACAGTAGAGTCAGGAACTTCTATTCCCTATCCCCTGCCCTATCCTTCTTCTACTTCTGTATTATTTATCACGTTATTTTCTACCCTTACTTTTTCTGTAATAAGAAGACAGAAACAAGCAAGAAACTGAAAGCAAGAAATCTAAATGCCCACACTCTTATGGAGACTTTGTTGGGATCCATAAACGGTTCAAGTACTTAAACATGAAAAAGCCTGTTTTCATCTTAAAAAAATAAGTTCAATCAACATCAGCACCTGAAAATATAATTTCCTAAACAAGTTCATTTCATGATTGGTTGAAATCTTAAACACACTAGGTGGCAACCTTTCTCTGTTTTACTATGACTAAATCATAAGGAAAAGGAGATATAGTTAACTAGAAGGAAGTTTTTACTTTATGGAACAAAGTCCCCTAATCCTATGATATTTAAAGCATTAGTGGTCATGTAAGACCTACTGCTTTTGAATATCACACATTGCAAATTTTAGCATGACAAATGACTGCATGAACTAGCATTTTGAAGGAGTCACAGGCTGGGGTTTATATTTGAATTTAATCTTTTTTTTTTTTTTTCCAATGGCATTGAAGTTTGCTATGTTGCCCAGACTGGCCTTGAACTCCCGGGCTGAAGTGATCGTTCCTGTCTCAGGCCATGGAGTGCCTAGGACTACAGGTGTGTGCCACCGTGCCGGTCGAATGGAATCGTGTGCAAACTTTTTTCATCTTCTGTGATTCACTCTCTCTTACTAGAAAGATATTCTCCTCTGAAGTTTGTCAATAGGATTAGGAAATTGATAAACATATAGAAAATTAAAATAATATTTTTGAAATATATTTTAAAGTCCAAGATTTTGATCATTTTGAAATCCTAGTGTCTTTCTTCCCTCAGACTAAAAACTATCATCCATCTATCAATTCACCCTTAACCACTTTTTTTAGAATTACAGAGAAACAAGTATGTTCTAATTTTTAAATGAATATAAAAATATTTCTGGGAGCCTAGACTATTTGACAACACCCTAGGATTAGCTATAGGAGGAGCCACATCTACTCACAACTCTCTAGTCCCATCTTCATAAAAGTATGGACATATAAAACAAACAAACATAATATAACCTACTTGATCTTTACGTGTGTGTGTATACATATATGTATACATCTTTATGTACACATACACACACGAAGTATATGCCTACATATACACACTTTGGAAGACATAGAACAACTTAAAGAACAATTCAAAGATAACTATTGATAACATTTTCCCGCTGCATGTATGTGAGCACATGGATGTAATACAGTATGTGACTATTATGGAATACATACTTTCTTATAGAGTTAGAATCATAGTATATATTCGACTGTAATATTCTGCTTTTAGCATTAAACATTAATGAACCATAAAAATTCTACATGCCTTTATTCTTTTAAAATATTTTCATTGACTCAAATCTATATTTGGTAATCTCTAAAATTTTTCAAGTTATGTGAATCCAAATGTATTAAAATGTGAGCATTGATTCTATTTTCAAATAAATAAAAAAAAATCATGTGGGTTTTTCAGACTAATTTCAGTTCATGTATCATTCATTCATTTTTAAAAAGCTACTTATTAAAGGAAATATGCTTATTTTAATTAAATATACATAAGACAAAGTTAAATATTAAAATGCTACCTGAGAAATTGGGCTGCACAGGGAATTCACAGGAACGTTAAATATTTTATATTGCTACCTGCTTAAATTAAAATCATGAAACTAATTTAAGACAATAAAAATATTCTGAAAAATGTGACTACCAAGAAAATCTTGCAAAACCAAATTAGTTTTTCCATATAGTGTTTAAAAGAGATGATTTGTTTTTCCAAAAATAATGTTCACTCTGACAAATTATAAATTTAAGAATATAATGAATGATTTAAAATTACTTATAAAGGAGGCATTAGATTTTTTGATAAACTAAGTAATCTATATAGTAAACAAAACAATACCAAAAATACATAAAAACTGTGTTTCCTTGGTATTAGACATACTTGAGGATATGGATCCTCCATATTACTTGGCCTTTTAATTTGAAACTAGCTCCATTTAAGTCAAAATAAATTAAGCAGTACATCTATTTATGAAACCCTAGGGAATAAAGTTCCTAATATAATAAAGCCAACCTCAGTTACAAATGAATGTGCTTTTCCTCTTTGAAGCTATTGCCACTTAGAATTAAAATAATCTATTTAACACAAAAACTTGTATTAAAAATCACAACTACCAAAACTTTCAATTTAGCAAGAATGTCCAGCAACCTTTTACTGAGAATCAAATAAAATGTAAATTAATATATAAGTAACATTAAAACTGTCTGGTATTGTGTGAGGTAATATCTTCCAAATTGAAAGTTTTCAATGCCAAACCCAGGCCACATGTTTGTATATCTAGTTATGCCACTTTTCTGATGTTTTGATCAATCTAAATATTTTGAAAAATTTTAAAGAGATGTGGGGTCTCACTCTGTTGCCTAGGCTAGAGTGCAGTGGCACAATTCACAGCTCACTACAGCCTCAAGCTCCTGGACTCAGGTGATCCTCTCACTTCAGCCTCCCAAGCAGTTGGAATTACAAGTGCAAACCACTATTTTTATTTCTTAAGGCAGGCCAGAATTTTTTTTTTTTTTGAGATGGAGGTCTCATCTTGAATTTTAACTCCCACAATTTCCAGATATCGTGAGAGGAGCCTGGTGGGAGACGACTGAATTATGGGGATTGGTCTTTCTGGTGTTGTTCTCATTATAGTGAATGAGTGTCATGAGATCTAATTTTTTAAAAAGAGGAGATCCCCTGCTCAAGCTCTCTCCCTTTGCCTGTTGCCATCCACATAAGATGTGAATTGCTCCCCCTTGCCTTCCACCATGATTATGAGGCCTTCCCAGCCAGCCACATGGAACTCTGAGTCCACTTAAACCTCTTTTCATGATTGTGAGGCCTCCCCAGCCACGTGGAACTCTTGAGTCCAAATAAACCTCTTTCTTTTGTAAATTGCCCAGTCTCCGGTATGTCTTCATCAGCAGCGTGAGAACAGACTAATACAGTGACATTCAAAGATACTTAGTTTTCTGAAATTTAAACCATGTGCTCACATCTTATTAATATTTTAAGAATTAAGAAACAACTCAATAGCAAGAAAACAAATAACCTGATTTTAAAATGGGCAAAAAACCTAAATAGGTCTTTCTCAAAACAATGGCCCAACACAGTGGCTCACACCTGTAGTCCTCAGGAGGCTGAGGTAGCAGGACAGCTTAAGTCCAGCAGTTTGAAACCAGCTTGGGCAACATCGTGAGACACCCTCTCTACAAAAAAATTAAAATCAAAACAAGACCTACAAAAAAAGGTCAACAGGTATATGAAAAAGTGCTCAACATCACTAATCTTAAGTGAAATGCAAATTAAAACCACGAGGAGATATCACCTGACACCTATAATAATGGTTTTTTATTAAAAAAAAGGTAACAAATATTGGTGAAGACGTGGAGAAAAGGAAGCCTTTTAACACTGTTGGTGGGAATGTAAACTAATACAGTCACTATGGAAAACAGTATGAAGGTTCTTCAAAAAATTAAGGATAAAACTACCATATGATCCAGCAATTCTATTTCTGGGTACATATCCAAAGAAAATGAAATCAGTATGTCAAAGAGATACCTGCACTCCCATGTTTGGTACAGCATTAATCATAATAGCCCAAATATGGAATCAACCTAAGTGTCTAACAAAAGATGAATAAAGAAAATGTTATATACACACACACACACACACACACACACACACACACACACACACACGATTCCTACTCAGGCTTAAAAAGGGGATATCTTGCCATTTATGATAATATGGAAGTTCCTGGAATACATTATGCTTAGTGAAATAAGTCAGGCAAGAAAGATAAATACTATGTGATCTCACACATATGTAGAATCTAAAAACAAAATCAAACTTATAGAAGCAGAGAGTAGAACAGTGGTTCTGGGGCAGGGCCTGGGGAAGAATGGGAGGATGTGGAATGGGAGATGTTGGTGAAAGGGTACGAAGTTTCAGTTAGAGGGAGAAACAATTTCAAGATACCTATTGTATAGGCTGGTGGCTATAATGAATAATCATGCATAGTACACCTGACAATTACTGAGAGTAGATTTTAAATGTACTCATCACAAAAAATGATAAATTGTTAGGTGATGGACATGTTAATTGCTTGATTTAATCATTCCACAATGTATACATATATCAAAATATTACCTTGTATATAATAAATGAATACAATTTGTCATTTGTTGATAAATAATAAATTTAAAACTAGAATTAGAGCCTGGCCCCATCTTTGACCAAAAAAAAAAAAAAAAAAA
>NW_012099766.1:377113-400934 GCF_000951045.1 Mandrillus leucophaeus
AAAAAAAAAAAAAAAAAAAAAATCTTTCAACCGCAAATCCTTAATTTTTGGCTCATGTGTGCTCATATCACTTAGGGAGGACAGGCACTGATGATAAAGCAGATGGGACTGAAGTTTATGCAACATAAGCAAAAAATAATCTAGTCTAAAATGGAAACCCTTTATTTGTCATGAGAAAACAATTTAGGCTTCATTAGAGAAAATACATGATGTGAATGAATGCCTTCAAATTTGTTAGTTATATGATGGCACAAAGACTATCTGTGTCTGAACCGAAATAATTAAAAAATGTTTAGCACTTGTGTGTAGACATATTCACTAAGCATAGTAGGTTATTTTGTTTAATAAAAACCAATACGATAGAGAGACTTTTCTAGGACTGCTGATGTCCCAAATTATCATCAGAAGGTTTGAGTACAAAGCTGAGAGTCTGACTTCCACGGAGGGAAGAAGGATGGTGAAAGAGTTGGGTACACAGGCACGGATTCACAAGTGCTCTCACTTTGTGTTCTAGGAACAGGATCTTCTCTCACAGTTTATCTTACTGGCAGGCTTGTTCTTAATGCCAGTGGCCCTGCCCTTTTGGTTTTTCTCCAGAATGGGCTCCTGGGAAAAAGATTTATGGTCAACTAGTACAACAATTTTAAAGGTCTGCATGTGGTGAAAAGATTCAATAGATTAAAAGGAAGTCCTTGATCAAACAGAGAGGAGAGCAATGTGTTTTATGAATGCCTACTAGGTGCCAGACGTGGTGTTCTACCAACATGCTGAATTTAATTCTGACAACTCTGCATTAAATGGATGCTCATATTCCCATTCTAAGATAAGGAACTAGGCCCTGACAACTTAAGTTACTCATCGGCAGTCATGCCCTTGGCAAGTGACAGAGCTCAGTGGTTTCCAAATGTCACTCTAAGATCTGGTACTTGCCCAACAGAATGCTCATTGGTCCTTGTCAAAGTCAAAGTGTACATGGACCATGCAGTGAGATTTTTTTTTAAAAAAACTATACGTATTCCTTTAGAAAATTCTTTTATTCTGAGATTATGCTCTTTTTCACTGAAGTGAAAATGTCTTAAAAAATAAAAATATATATTGATGGGAAATTCCTTGATAATGTTCTTTACCTGGCAAAATAAGGAGTTAGTAACCCTAGGTCGGTGTCCCAGGTATTTTTTGAAATTTTACTGAGTCATAAAATCCCAAGGCATGGAAATGTTCAGCGTAGCTGGACTTGAACCCAGGCATTCAAATACTGTTTTGTTTTTATCATGCTGCTTTCCGTATGCTCAAATGGATTTAGACTATTCTGAAGGCACATAGGAGTAAATGTTTTAGACTCTAGAACAGCACTGTCCAATAGAATATTTCTTCAACATTCTATTTATGCAACAGAATATTCTGCAACACTCTTTCTTGGTGCTGTCTAATATGCTATCCACTAGCTAAACACACACACACACATACACACACACACACATACACACACACACACACATACAACAATCCACAAAAACAAAACTATCTTGGTGGTTATAACAAATTCGATTTGAAGTTCTGTAAGTACAAAAGAAAAAATGAATTTTGAAACATGAAAATATGAGATCTGCATGTAGTTTTGTTCTCCCTTGGGAGCAAAACAATGAGTTAAAAATTTTGTACGTGGGATAATTCATGACATTTATTGGGAGACAAAGTCATTTACTGAATTGGTGAAATGATTTCTTGTCATATCACAACCTTCCATATTTATAGAGGGGTGAGCAGTTATTCTTTTTCTTTCTGCTCTTAAGCTGCCTGTGTCTAAAGAGAGGGTTACAGGAATTGACACATTATATATGTTTAGATACAACTTTCAAGTATTCAATGTCAGCAAATTTTTCTTGACCCAAGTTAGGAAAAACCATAAAGTCTCAAGGCAATTAACAGTAGGTGGACACAAAGCCTGGGAGATGCTGCAGTGGGCAGATGGAATAATTGGGGATGTTTCCTCAGTGAACCTGGGAAATCATACCACAAATTACCAGGAATCTGAGAGCAAAGCCCAGTGGTTGATATTCCTTATTTGGTTTTCTAAAGAAAAACCACGGGTCTGCTTGATGCTTTCTTTCTGTTTATTTATAAAGCACATCTTTAGATGATTCATATTGCAAGGGCTTAGACAGAATGATTTAGTAATACTCACTGAAATATCTTATCTCAAGAAACCCATCACATAAATGTTCCAGCAGTGTGACTGTTTTTCCTTATATGGCTCAGAAAACAGTAAAGGAGACATTGAGAACAATTCATTAAGAAGCTAAGACTGATAAGCAAAAGTAAATATTTAAAGTGATTGATGTGTAAGTGAAAACAAGTATTTATATAGGAATCTCAGTGTTGGCTGGAAACATCTCCTTTTCTATCAAGAATTTTAAAAAATTAAATAAAGACAAGAATGCATGCTCCAAACAATTTTGTTTTGTCTTATTTTCATGGATCTACGGTGTCTTCAAATGATACTCTGGCATGGAGTAGGTGCTACTGATATTTTCTAAATGAGTAAAACAATGACAGTATTCAAAAATGCACATCAATTGATACACACCTTTATTTAGAATGTGGAAAACATGTATTGGTTATCTCCAATAGAAGTCAACTTTCTTCTTCTCAGCCTGCCACCATAGGCCCCACTGTTAAGATTTAAAGTTCAGGCTGTGCATAGGGATTCTTGCCTGTAATTTCAGCACTTTGGGAGGCCAAAGCAGGAGTACTGCTTGAGCTCAGGAATTCGAGACCAACCTGGGCAACATAGCAAGACCTCATTTCTGCTAAAAATTTTAAAAAATTAGCCGGGAGTGGTGGCATACCCCTGTGTTTGGGCTACTAGGGAGACTGAGGTGGGAGAATCACTTGAGCCCAGGAGCTCAAGGCTGCAGTGAGCTGTGATTACATTGCTGCACTCCAGCCTGGGCAACAGAGTGAGACTCTGTCTCAAAAAAAAAAAAAAAAAAAAACAGATTTAAAGTTCAAAATATTTCTATTTTACCATACACTGGAGCATGGTTTTGATTTTAGTTTTCTTTAATATACAGAGGGAAGAGGGTTGAGATAAAGTGAGAGTATACTAGTATACCTCTAGGTACAATATCCACAGTTGGATGAACCAGTATCTCTCCTGCAGTGGCCATTTGCCTCTTAAAATTTCAAGAGGCAGGAAGAATCAGTAATTTTCAACTATGGGTCCTTCATCTAGGGACCATGTTGCATTGAGAGCACTATCCAGGTTACTGGACTAGTTTTTTTTATTTCAAAATGGTCTTCAAACTTTCCTTATTTTAGTTTATTTCACACATAATTTGCTCTTAGAGATTGCATTCTTTTGGTATGCACTGAAAAACAGGCTAATCTTCCTTGACTGAGACCAATTCAAGTTTACTTTCTTCTGGCAGGAATTCAATGTCTCATAGGATTGTGGAATAATTGCTCTTGTTATTAAACTACCCCTTCTCCCTGTATTTTTTTTTTAAAGAAAGGAGATATTATCCTTTGAAATGTATTAAATCTGAGGTACAAGCATAATTATATAATCATTATTTATAAGTTTAAACAATTCAAAGTCACACTCTTTCTCTTATATACAGGAGTGAGAAAAACTCACATGATTTTCTTTAGAATTTTTTCTTTTTTCACATTTAAACAATTTACAAGTGAGTTCAGTCTTTAATCCTAGCACTTTGGGAGGCCAAGGTGGAAGGATCACTTGAGGTCAGGTCGAGACCAGCCTGGCCAACATGGTGAAACCCCATCTCTACTAAAGATACAAAAAAAATTAGCCAGGCACGGTGGCGGGCACCTGTAATTCCAGCTACTCAGGAAGCTGAGGCAGGAGAATTGCTTGAACCCAGGAGGTGGAGGATGCACTGAGCTGAGACTGTGCCACTGCATTCCAACCTGAGCAAGAGAGTGAGACTCTATCTCAAAACAAACAAAAAAAGTGAGGGCATATACTGAGGAACATAGTGGGTATAAAGGAAATCTAGAAAATAAAATGGTATGCTAAATATTAGCACAAAGTCCTAGAGTTAGAATTGCAGCAGCCTTATCATAGAAACAATGAATTA
Source organism: Mandrillus leucophaeus (assembly GCF_000951045.1). Classification (NCBI taxonomy): domain Eukaryota; kingdom Metazoa; phylum Chordata; class Mammalia; order Primates; family Cercopithecidae; genus Mandrillus; species Mandrillus leucophaeus. The sequence continues at coordinate 381,217 of NW_012099766.1, forward strand.
CATATATGTTTGGTCAGTTTTCACTTCTTTTTCCCTCTGCTTTAACAACTTTTTATGACTAACATTTATCCCTCCATATCTCCTAAGACTTTAGTATGTATCTATTACTTTGGTAGCAATAACCAAGATATATTACTACATATAACTCAATTAATTCGTTATTTTAAAGGTTAGAGCACTGGCAACGATACTCAGAGGTGCTGACACCATCTCACTATAGTAACGCATTAAAATCAATACTTTATTTTTACCCTGTGGCATGAACAACATTACCATTTAAAATGTCTAAACATCAGGATTTCATTTTTATGATTTTTTGAAAGTATGAGATTAGGAATATAAAATGCCTACTCAGCTAATATTTTAAATCCCCCTGTTCAAGGATTGAAGAAACATGTTTAGCTAATTTACCAGACTTATTTTACAATTCATGAAACTCCTATTTTTTAAAATCAGAAATAAAACTACCTAAGTGATTGAAAAAAATGGCACCAAATAAAGCAGAATTTTTAAACAAAAAGATAGTAAAAAGGTATTCTAGTAGCAGATGACTTTAGCATATTTTGCTGATAAACTTCTTGAGATTTAATAGCTAGTATTAATGTCTGCATCAATACTCCGAATAATACTAGTAACAGTGGCCAGCACACAACAATCGAAGAAAAAGCCTGGTCTATCGAGATCATTACCAAAATAATATCACATTTTATAATAAAAGATTTTGGCTACCTGGGATCCTAACAGAATTAAGAAAAAGATAAATTCTCTACTCTAGAGCACATCAGAAAGCTCACAGCTTTGAAACTGTTATTTTTTTCCTCCTAACAAAATTCTCTCACAGAGTCTCACATAGAGATCTGATTTATCTCTAATCATTTTTTTTTTTTTTTTCTTGAGGCAGGGTCTCACTCTGTCATTCAGGCTGGAGTACAGTGGTGGGATCATGCTTCACTACAACCTCAACATCCTGGGCTCAAGTGATCCTCCCACTTCAGCCTCCCAAGTAGCTGGGACTACAGGCGCCCACCACCATGCCCAGCTAATTTTTGTATTTTTTGTAGAGACAGGGTTTCAACATGTTGCTCAAGTTGGTCTCGAACTCCTCAGCTCAAGCCATCTGCCTGCCTTGACCTCCCAAAGTGCTAGGATTACAGATGTGAGCCACCGCACCTAGCCTGATTTAGCTCTAATTCTTCAGATATGAATAAACACCCAATCCAAGGATTTTCAAACTTTCTCAGTACGCGGTGCCCTTAATATCTCATTTTTTTTTATAACAGCAACACATTGGCCAAAAGAAATAACTAATAGTTCCAATTATTAAATAGTTAAGTCCAAATAATTTAATAAGGTTTTGTTCTAACAATTTAGCAGCCACTGAGCACTATGTCAATTTCTCATTTTGGAATGAGATTGGACATTGGCTCGCTTCTTTTTGTTGCACATTGATTTCTGCTCAGCACTTGATTTTTATCCAACAATTGCTCAAAACCCAATTTTGCAAAGATATGGTGTCACAGAAAGGAATATCGTGGTCTTGATTGGAAACTGGGAACTATTTCAAGCTATTAGTTTTCCAGGTGGTTGACACATGTTTTTGTGTTTTTCTTGAAAATTTAAAATAACGCTTGCACCCACGTGCATTCCCTCTGCTGTCTCAGGACATGTTTTGAGAATCCTGGCCCTAGTCCCATCACTCCTACACCACAGGGTGAGGGGTGAGGATACCTCCCCAGTTGGGAACAACCCAGGAACTGGGGAAGAGATGATTTGACCATGGTAGCTTTCTTTGTGTGGTTAATGGAAGAAGGCTTTCAAGATAGCAAATTAATATGCTTTTGAAATGTTTACACTTGATCTTAGCCAAAAGGCCAAGAAGCGATGAAATGTTCATTAGTGTAATATTACCTTGCAATCTAGCTAAGAGATGACTACAAACTTTTCATGTACATCCAGTGAGAATCAGAACCTTTGTAATGCAACGTCTTTTTATTTATATTCTTCCTAGTAAGACTAGGGAAGATTAATAATCTGGAATAAAAGATACAAATAGACATAAAGCGAATTCTTCTTCCTTTTTCAAACCCAGGACTGGAAGCAATACTACCCTTATACTTAGTAGGCAAAAGAAGTAGAGAGGAGTGGCTATGACTGAAAACACACATTAGAGGCCCAAGAAGTGGTGAGGGACTTGTTAATTGCTAAAGAAAGGGCAGTAGTTTGAGATGGGGGTAGGGAGAGTATTATCCACTAGCTGAGAAAATGTCCCAATGGGGCACCCCAAAGGCCTGATCAATGAAGTCTGATATATCTGTATAGTGCTTGGGGATAACTTAGCTAGATTCCCAAGTATGCCCAGGTTTTTATGGTATATCAAGTCTACTCACTTCCTCCTCACTGGCCCTCTGAATGCATTCACCCCACCCCATATTCTGTGTGTAGAAGCAATGTATATAAATGTGAGTGAAGAGACGATTGGATCATCTTTGCATCCTATGTGTTGGTGTTAATTCAACAAAGGATGGGGAATACAGGGTCAGTTATCCAGGTGAACTGAGTATTTCTTAAAACTTAAGTAGTTTGACAGGTAACTTATATTCAATAAATTCATAGTTTTGTGACTTAATTCTACTTATCTTGTCACTTGTAATTCTCCTCTTAATCTTTGAAATGTATCATATCTTTGTGTGCTGCCAAATACAGATACTATATTACTGGATGATGTGAAACAACAGAAGTGATTGTTATTCAGATGCTGAAATATTAAGATGACAAAAATATTGTCTATTTACACTGTAATTTTCATCATGTTTCTTCATGATGTCACTTGGGCAACCTTTTGTTATCTAGTTGTTTCTACTGTTACAAAAAATTTTTACTATTAATGGTAATTCAAATTTACTTTCATGTATTTATTTATTAGACTTATGCTAGTACTTAACATTTTTCTTTTTCTTACTTTTCTTAAGAATTAAGTTGCTACTGCATCATCTATATTTAACAAACTGTGATGGTCTCTGAGCAGAAGTGATCAGGAACTTCTCTTCTGCCTTGTATGAGCAAATTTTTTAAGATTCTGAGTTTAGCCTAGTGCTCTATACTTGTATACATTCTCTAAGAGTTGGCTATATATTTACTTTGTACCTCTTTGACCTTTTATTTTATTCTTAATCAAATTTTCATACTGCTATGTATTTCACTGGTTTAATGAATTTGGTCAACAGTTACTTCTGTTTCTCAGCAGTTTTTGCTGTAGTAGCATACAGTACTTTGTTTACAATGGCATTATCAAAATTATGTGCTCCTAGAAATAATCAAAAAAAAATTTTTTTTCCAAAAGATTAAGCTCCCTGGACATTGGCTTTCTAATCTGTAAAATGGCATAACAATGTCGCTATCAAAAGGACTGTGAGTATATCAAATAAGATAGCTGGTGTGAAAATACTTGGGAAAGTTGATGATATACACACACCATGTCTGTTATGATTATTATTACCACCATCTTTATCTGCTTTGCCATTTCATTGGTTTCTATTTATAGAGGACAAGATGACGATATCCTATCTACTAGAGGGGATTATTTTCCTTCTTCTCACTTTTGCAATATAGTAAATAGTTATATTTAAACTTAAAGAGTATTTAAAGGTTTTCCAAAACAGTTCAATTAAATAGATAACCACAAATCTTCATTTTAAATACCTTTTCATTAGGTACCTATCCTCATTAGGTACTGTTTGTGTTTGAAATTTCTAAGAAAATTTCTCAATAGGAAAGCTTTACTAGAACAATTAATATGAAATCATCAAGTAATTAAATATATCATAACATCATTCTCTATAAAGCACAGTTGAATTACAGACATCAGACAGTCTTCATAGCATTATTGTGAAATAGGTAAGGTAAGAAAATTAAAGTTTACACATGGCCATATAAGAATTCATATTAAGAGAAGGCATAGTCCTTTATGGTGGAAGATATGTGTAGTGTCAGATTAAATGTTGAAATATTTATTCTATTTACTTTTCTTTCTGCATAAACTTAATCTCCTTGGTAGAAAGAATGCTTTCTAGGAGTTGGTGTCAAAGGAACATCTTACTGCTCCAATGTAAATATCCAAGGAGAATGGAAAAGCTAAACATGTGAACACATTATTTTTCAGCAACATATAGAGTTGACTCATGGTCTGATTAAACTCATCTTTCTATCTGAGTCTGATCAGATAAAGAACTCTTGAGACACACAGCAAAATGAGGTCATCCTTGCAAGTTTGATTTTGAAATTTCATATTTATGAAATGCTGTAAGGTTTTCATAAAATATATGTATATATTTAATATTTACTAACTGGAGTAGAATGCATGAAAGAAATGATCTATCCAAAACTCAGTTTACTACAATTTAAAAAGGTAGAACACATAACTACATAAATGGACTCCACTAACTCACTGTGAGTTTTCCTCTTTCTTTTATCAGTACCAAGGTTGACTCACCCTTGATGAAGTTGCATTAGATGACTTTCAGTTCGGTCATTTGCCTATTTAACATCGTTTATTGTTATCCATGGGGCTGGTCAGTATTCTACTCACCTCTACCTTGTTCCCTTTTATGATCTGCATAGTCGATTTTTTAAGCCTTTCCCTTTCTTCTCAAGCTGCCCCATCCCTCTCTCCTCTGGCTATTGATGGCTACACCTTCTACTTTTACATTCATTCATTTGGAGATGGAGGAGTAAAATGTTTGGAGAATTTATGGCTAATATCTCTTAACATTTTACTCCTCCATCTCTAAATTTACATTTCCCTTTTTTACTGTTCTCCTCCTCCTCCTTCTCTCTTCTTCTTCTTCTTGTCTTCTCTCTTCTTCCTTTTTTTCTTCTCTCTTCTTCTTCTCCTTCTCTCTCTCTCTCTCTCTTTTTTTTCCCCAGACACAGTCTTGTCTTGCTCTGTCACCCAGGCTGGAGTGCAGTGGCATGATCATAGCTCACTGCAACCTTGAACTCCTGGGCTCAACCAATCCTCCTACCTCAGTCTCGGACTAAAGGCACATGCCACCACAGCCAGCTAATTTTTTAGATTTTTTGTAAGGACAAGGTCTCACTATGTTGCCCAGGCAGGTCTTCTTTGTCCTTCCTAAAGAATACAGTTCTGGTATTTACTACTTTTCCAAGGATAGCCTCCTTACTCTGGCTTATGATCACATTTTTGTCAGCAACTACAGCTCCATCTTTAACCCTTTTTTCCCCTTGAATTTTTAGTCTCTTTCTATCTCGTGGAGCCTTCCCTCAGCTCAAGTATCCTGAATTCATAAAAATTCTGCTTGAACCTAATTCTCTGTCAGGAAACCTTAGTTCTCTCTTCCTCCTCCACCCATCAGCCTTTTGAAGAGATGCCTGGGTTTGCTCACATTTCCACTTCAATTCATTCCTTAGCCCAGGGGCTCCTAATGCTATTACCTGAATACAACGCTCCACTCAACTGTCATTCAAAAACCTAGTAATTATAGAAGGTAACTGTTCTCATTTCTCCTGGTTCTCTGGACTGTTATTTCTGTTTGCTGTTCCAGTATTTAACTGTTGTCTTGTTTACCCTAGGCTTATCACTTACAAGCCAATTCATCACCTGTTATCTGCTGTGTTTTCTACTCGCTTCCCTTTGTCCCTCATGTCCACGTCACCAGGTACATAGTCATTCATGGTCAAAAATCAGCATTCTCTTTGATTCTCCTTCTCCACTGGCTGTTCCCCAACATACAGACATACATCACACACACACACACACACACACACACACACACACACACACACAGAACCATTCTATAAGCCTCTTGCATCTAAGCCAACTCTGCTCCACTGCCATCACTCCCTTGATCTAGGTCTTCATCATATTTAGCCTGCCTTACTTCTGTGAATTTCAACACGAAATACTTCCCTGTAGTCACTTTGCTATGCAATCATTCAACAATAGAGTAATCAAGATGCAATAAAAACAAGAATATGATCATGCCAAAACTCAGCTAAAAACCTCTGTGACTCTCAGGTCCCATAGACTATATTTGAAATTTTCTTCTCTTTTGCCAGGTTTCACTATTCACATCAAGCAGATTGTCATTCCTTAGTTCAGCCATAATTTTCCATGCCTCACATTTAGTAAATGCTATTCCCTTAGCCCGGTATTTTCTGTACTTTTCCCTTGGGTAGAAAACTGTCCATCTCCTCTCTATGTTCCTGCAGTACATTGTAAATGCCTCAAGGATTGTGCTCACCATATTTTATAACAATGACCTAAAATGCCAGACCTTACTGCTCCACAGATTGAGAGCTTTAAATACACCATATTTGCTCAAGAAGCATTCTCATTATGTGTGTATGAATAAATAAGTGTCATGAATTTCAAATCTAAGAAAGTGAGATAAAAATAATGTAGAAATAGGGTCACTAGGAATAGAAAGTTGTTTAGAGATGAAGAAGGGTAGACGTCAATAATACAACTGCTAAAATAGCAACCACAGTTTGTAAAAATGAGTGAAATATAATTTCATTTCTAGAACCCCATGTAGACCTACTGCAATACCCTGATGCTCTGCTAGATGGCAGGAATAACACTAGACACTCAGGGGTCCCATACAGACTAATTCTTATAAGATAAACTGCAGCCTGTTGTGAGTTTTTGAGACGAGTGTCATGAAAAGATGGTGAATGTTACTGGACAAATGTATAGACCAAGAAAGAAAGATGAAGATCAATTCTATACAGAGGCAGATGTGCCACAAATGATAGTATAGGTATTGAGTGAGAATAAAGACCTATGTAGAAAAACATGCACAATACCACAAGAATGAAATGCACTGAGAAAATGAGCTAGTGATGGTATATGATCTGCAAACCTGCTTGTCAGTTTTCACTGTTTTTCAAGCTTTACTATGTCTTAAATGATATTCAAGTCTCTCTAACGTTTTCTGTGCTTGCCTCTATTGATCCTTACAAATTGGCTTAATTTCGGCAAAGTTCCACAAAGATTTCTTAAATGATCCGGCAAACCAGTGCTAACATCTGTACATACATCAATTGAAATATATTCAAAATGCTATACAGTCTGTTTCACAGGACTTTTCAAATGTAGTTGAAAGCTTTTCAAATATTAGAAAATATCCATGTAGGTAGGTAGCTAAAACTCAGGTTCTACATAAATATAAGGTAATGAGTTAAGTGTTAGTTTCCATTAAAAATTTAATTCTCAGTTTTCCTAGAAAGTGTATTTTCTGGGAAAATAAATACATGAGTGTGGGTGTGTATGTGTGTGTGTGTGTGTTAATCAAGAGTGACAGTGCACTGAAGTTAAATCTACCATTCATTTCTAGCTTGTATAATTTTATTCATATTCTTTCTATATTGGAGAAGAGTGATACAGTTGAACAAAAGTCAATTAGTTTTATTACATCATCAGCTCTAGATATAAATTTACTTGGTTTTCTCTCTCTTTGCCTACCCTTGTACTTACATATCACTGGCAATGGAGGAGTTCCGGGACATAGACTTTGGAGAGAGGTCATAATCGCTGTCAGATCGATACAGGAAGGACTCCCGGCGTTGACTGTGGACAAAATTTGCTTGGAGAATTAGCCCAGATCCTGGGCTGGTCATGGGATCCAAGGGACTCCGTCCCGCAGATGTGCCATTGTCCACATCAAAACTGTAAAGGAAGGAGAAGGAATTATGTTGCTGTGAACATTCACATGTTCATATTTTCACAAAGCATTTAGCTTCAACTGAGGAATTGACAGTGGAATTAGCAGGAATCAAAATTACAGCTGATTTCTGCCATAAGAATATGATAATATTGGAATACATAAAAGAAAAACACATTGACTTCACATTCTTGTTTTCCTGGATACTGTTGTTAACTGACCGGATATAAGATACAGGTTTTTCCAAACTCAACTTCAGTTAAACGGGAAACATTCTGCAAAAATTAATCTTCTAAGTACAAAATTCCTTTCGGAAAATAACAAACACACAGTAATTCATTAAATATTTGAATTTTATTCAACAAATGCCCATTTTGTGCCTAATGCTGTTCTCCCAAACCTGGGCTCCTCCCCCACACTCCTACCCTACTACATCCATCCAAGCATTAATTTCCATTGTACCCACTTCCTTCCATCCCTACTACCAATATTTTAGATTCAGGTCTCCATCAAATTTCATCTATATTATTATAACAACCTTTATATTAGTGTCTTGAATCCATTTTCCAGTGTCATTCTTCAGTTTAAAACTCTTCAGTAACTTACTATTGCTCTCAGGATGAAGTCAAAATTTCTTTGCTAGACTGCCAGTCTAACCATCTGCTCTCAATTACAATTAGTCGCCCTCCCAGCCTCAACTTGCAGCCCTCATCCACTGGGGACTTCATGCCCAACTCATATTGAGGCACCATCTCCTTGTCACAGGCTATCACCTCCTGCTCCCCTAAATAATCAAATCTCCTTTCCCCTGCCTAATTGTCACTCAACCTTGAGACTTTGCCTGCACCTGAAAGGCTGCCCTGGTATATCAGAATTTTGTGAAAGGCCCTTTCTCTATGCTCCCAAGACACTTTCCCACTCCCTAATGACAGAATTTACAATGAATTGAAAATGTTTTTCACCCAGGAGCTCTCTACGAATGGAGACTCAGCGTATTCTTGGCTCTTTGAAAACTGTGCCCAAGTGTCTTGAGTAAATGATTAAATGAATAAAAGGCACTGTGCTCAGCAATACGTATTTCAGAGCTGGGAAAAAAATAACTACACACACAGTTCTTAACGTCATAGTCCTTATAATCTAGATAAACTTTCCACAAAGAACCTTTCTAGTGAAACATCAACCAGTATTAAAATAAAGTCAACTTTCATGTGTTCTTAGGAGAGGAGGGTGAGAGCTTATGATAGCCCAGCAGGTGTGTGGTTTTAAAGAAAAAATTGTTGAATGAATAAATAAACACGTGCATTCAAGTTTTGCTGTCATTAACATTTTCCCCATTAGAAGCTTTATCCAAACTATTAACTAGCTAAATGTAAAACATTCCTTTATTTTCTTTATTGGAGTCATTAATAAATAGAGTTGTGACTCTAAGATTGGAAGATGTTTCATGGATCACTTTGAATCTATGATCAAATAACAGTGGCTCCAAAATAATCCATCAAGTAAAGAGAAGAGGAAAAACTCACTATCTCGAGCAGTTGTAAATATGTTTTTCCAACTTAAAATTTTCTTAGAATTGTGTCACTTTATAGATGTATTGATTTGGTTCAGGAGGGACAATGAGAGATTATCTAGTTGAACAGACTCACTTTACAGAGGAGGATACCAGGTCCTAGAAAAGTTAATTGACCAGTTGCTGAGCTAACTATATTATCATTGATTGTTCCTAAAGGCTTTCCAGCTACACTGCATGATTATATAAGCCACAAATATATGTGACACCCAAACAAGGGCCTCTGTTTCACCAGAATAGGATAGGCACATATGTATGTGGGACCTTGTCAATTCCCAGGAAGACTGGAAGGGGAGGATGGTCTCTAATCATTCAATAGACATACATTAGGGATCTTCAGCAAACTCTCCTTGGATATACTTAAAAAGGCATTTATTAAGCACCTACTATGAGTGCATTAAGATACAAAAATAAAGGATGAATGATTAACTCAGGCTGGGATATCTGAGAAGTTTTCATGAAGAGTAGTACTTAAGAAGGTTTTTGAAGGTATTGTATTTAGTATACAACTGGAAGACATTAAAAACTTCTGAATAGTGGGGGTTTGGCAAAGTAGATTTCTCTTCTAAGAAGACAGTCATAGCAGCTTTTCAATATGAGGAGGACCTACTAATGTGAATACCTATAGAAATGTTTATGTTTATTTCCCTTTAATATTATTCTTTAATAATATTCTTTTTGCTACATTTTAAAAAAGAAAATACCCTCATACAGAAGTGTGAGTTTTGGTTTAGTCTTTTTCAATTCAATTGAATAAATACCAAATTTGTAGAAATCAGTAATATTTTTTCTTTAATTACAATTTTTCCAATTAAATTAGGCAAGTCAACTTACAGAGAGACTTCACTATAAGTTTTGAAACAAATATTGCTAAATATCTTAAGTCATTTAGATATTTAAGATATTTTTAAATCTTAAAACTTTTAAGCCACAATATTACCACTAAAACCAAAACATTTATTAATAGGTCAGAAAGTGCTTGATATGAGATATTCCGGGGGCTTTAATATTTTTCTTTGTATACTATAATATAAAAATTTGTCCACTAGATGGAGATCATTTTCTTAAACAAAGAAACTCTATTTTCCACTGAAGGGTTAAATAACCTTAAAGGCCTAAATTATTTCTTAGGGTCTCACGAAAATAACCCTTTAAATGGCATCCAAAAAACAAAGTTCACAATGTATACTAAGTAATTGTCAATATTGATACAATTACATTAATCTAATATCAGTATTAGCTTTACAAACATTGAGAATGAAGATCTAAAAATAATGACTGATATTTTATTGGACTTTTATTTAAAGAAAAAATACTTGAGAGGATTTAATTGAATTTCCATAACAAATCACTGACTACTTATTGTGTTGGAATAAAGTAACATGAGCATGATTAACAGTCTGAGGTTTCACTCTAAATTTTGGCACCGCAAGTATTCTCAGAATACGGTTTGTTTTGGGAAGTGAACCTAGGGTCTGAGTTCATTTGCATAATTGATTCCCATTATATTAAATGCTCTTATGATCAAAATTAGTTATCAAGAAAAGGTAATATTACGGAGAATCTCTAGTCTGAAGTATCAGCAAATGTCAGTATTAGTGAATGACTTTATAGAAAAAGAGACTTTGTATTTTGAAATATTCATTGAATAAACTTTTAAATTACATCCTATGTCCTTAGATCAGCACTTTAATAAGTATAGATATACTAAACATTGTCCTTTTCTACAAAGCACTAAAGTCTAGTTAAGGTAACAGAACATCAAGCAACCAGAGAAAATAAAAGCAACAAAACAGGTGGCATCTGTATTAAATAGTATATAAATACTAAAACATGAAATTGTATTATATAGGCAATCAGACTATGTGATGTAGACAATGAATGTAAAGGGAATTTAAGAAGTTGCAGGATGTACACCTTTGAAGGAGACTTAAAAAATGTCCAGCCAGAGTAGAGCTGGGGTTAGGTGTGGAGGCCACCCATCAAAAGTGAAGCCACAAGAACAAACCCAAGAAGGAATGAGTAAGGCATGTATATAAAACAGGACATTTAGTGTCTGGCTCAATTTGAGGCTTGGTATTAAAGAATAGTGGGGACCTATAAAAATGGCAGTTCTGTACAGTTCAACCTATCAGGTAGGGCTGGATGTGTTTATGGCAAGCTGGGTCAAGGAGTGTCAGCAGAAGTTTGTTATAAAGACTTATGTGGAAACGCACAAATCAACTTTTAACACTGAAATCTCAGGGGAGTAAGATGGGGACGACTAGTATTTGTTGAAATAAACATATTGCTTTTGCAACAAACAAGGTAGAAAACAGAGTAGAGGCTGAGCACAGTAGCTCATGCCTGTAATCCCAACACTTTGGAGGCACACATGGGAGGATCACTTGAGTTCAGGAGTTCAAGGTTACAGTGACTATGATCGTGTAACTGCACTCCAATCTAGGTGACAGCATGACTCTGTCTCAAAAAAAAAAAAAAAAAAGAAAAGAAAGCAAGAAAGACAAAAAAACAGAGTAAAGAAAAAGGAGAAAAATAAATTTTTAACTACAAGAGGACCCCCAAAAAGGCTTGTTCATTAAATACTTCAAATATTAGAACTAGGGGGTTTGCCTTGAGAGAGGGAGGTTAGTTGTGGATTTTAAAAGGCAGTACATTTTTACTCGGTAGGTAGTAAGTTAACTGAGAATTAGACTACTTACTTAACTTTCTGAAAGTTAGCCTGATTAGTCAGTTTGGGCTGAAATTATAGATGGCTTCAAATAAGCTACTTATTTTTGAAACATAATTTTATCAACAGTCCACATCGTGGTATTATGAATAAAACAAGAAGGTGATGAAGGATAAGGTAGCCCTAACCTTAGATGCTGGTATCAGAATGATCAGTTGTGAATTTTCCAAAGACATTCTTCAGAAAACACTTAGATGTGGTGAATTCTCTTTTGACTCATAGCCAATTAGATGGAGCCCAAGCAAAAACCTAGTGGAAGTTCGAAAAAGTAACTAAAGGATTGGGGAGAGTAAAAATAACCAAATTTAATGATGATGGTGGCAATAATAATAATGTTCATAATAATAAAACTTCTGGAGCACCTTCCACATTCCAGGCACTGTGCTTTGCACATATTATCTTATTTAATCCTCAAAATAACCCTTTGAAGTAGGCACTGTATTTTCCATTTGACCATGGGGACCCTGAGGCATAGACAAACGACTCTATGTAAAGTAGTATGCTCAAGTTCATAAGTGGGTTTTAAACTCAAGCTGTCTGATTCTAACGCTGGGGAGAATAGACTCTGTTTACACCTCTGTTATGAAGTTTCCTATTAATCATTAAAAAAAAAATACAGGAACACCTTTTAGCTTCCTCACCTACATGGAACTTCTGAAAATAACATTCTGATTAACTTATAGGTGACACATGCAAAGGCTAATTCTGAGACTAAATTTGCATATGGGGCTGGGTGTGGTGGCTCACCTCTGTAATCCCAGCACTTTAGGAAGCCAAGACTGGTGAATTGCTTGAGCCCAGGAGTTCAGGGCCAGCCTGGGCAACATGGTGAAACACCATCTTTACAAAAAATTTTAAAATTACCTGGGTGTGGTGGTGCTTACCTGTAGTCCCAGTTACCCCAGAGGCAGAGGCAGGAGGATCACCTGAACTTAGGAGGTCAAGGCTGCAGTGAGCCATGATTATGTCACTACACTCCAGTCTGGGTGACAGAGCGAGACTCTGTCTCAAAAAAAAAGTTTTCATATGACCCAACATTTTGGAATTTGCCAAATCCCCAGATTTTTCCAATTCTAAACGTAAAAAGTCTTTGCTGTAACCCATTTGGTGGGTTTCTTTACAGCATTTGAGATTTCATTTGGAATTAGGGAAGGGTCAGTGGGTCTGCAAAAGGGCTTAGCAAATGGAACTAAGTGAGGTGCTTTCTTGTTCCACATGTTTGCTTCCCTTAATGCAATTTAAGAATGCACACAATTCTTAAAACAGATAACTTTTGCCAGAAGGCAGTTTTGGAGGAGGAATGACATAGCTGTATTTGTCATTATGTATATTGTCATATACGAGGGGGCAGTAAGAGTAATGACCAGCTGGCCTGCTGTATTCAGAAGTGTTAAAGAATGTGTGTGGCTAGCACTACTCATGATCATTTACTGCACAGACCCATCCTTTTCTATGGAACCAGCCCCCTACAAGAAACAAAGAGAAATTGGACAAACTGACCAATGAACAAATACTCCAAGTTCTCCACACTGTTCCATTTCAGTGGAATTATTGGATGGTAATACAGTTTCAATCTACCTTTCCTCCACGTTCTCAACTGCTCCCATACTTTGTGTCTACTGACCTTGTAATTGTTTGTCTACTGAAGGTCATTTCTCATCTTTTCGGCCTTTTGCTAGATACTGCTTCCCTAGTTTAAATCTTTTTCAATTTATTTTTGACCATGATATGGGCCCTCTCCTGAGCCTGCTACTGTGCTGAGTAAATAGCTCTCCTCATCTAGCCTAGACATTGGGACCTTATACTCAGCACTGATCCCCTAGTATGAAGCCCAAAGGGGGTGGGGCAATGAGGGCCTCAGTGGAGCAACTACTAAGGAACCCCTATCAATAGCAGCCTCCATTACCGAAGCATCTATGAAGGCAACTCACAGCGAAGATCTTGCTGAATGCCGCTGGGAACCCTGGGCCATCACTAAAGCCAGGACCATCTGAGAGCTGCCTTTTTAGCTACGTGTTAAGAACAATGGCAGATAGACCTACCAAAAATGTTCCTGTTAATATGTTTATTTAGGAGTTAGAAAACACGGGTTAAATTTGAAATCTTGGTTCAGCCACTTCCTATTTGCATGCTCTAAGGCACGTTACTGTACCTTTCTAGGCTTTCACTGCTGATAAAGATAATTACAGTACCTAGCTCTAGGGCCATTACAAGGATTAGAAGAGAAAATGTTTGGAAAGCATTTACCACATTGCCTGGCAGCTAGTACGCTCCCATTATTTAGCAGCTATTGTTTTTCACTTTTATTACTCTTTATCTTCCAGGGGGATCTTCATCTAGGTTATTCTCTTTAACTTTACTTGAACACATGACTTTGGGCAGAACCTAAAGGGAGAGATGAAAGGGGAAGAGAACTGAAGGCCAAATCACCTGAATCAGCCCTTGCAATCAATGAGGTGGCAGATGCTGGAGCCAGATTGCTCTAAAAGTTTCAGCTGCTTTTATGTCTCCACCCAACTCCATAATTCCAGTGTGCTAACATTCGGGGAGGGTGGAGACTGCTGATTTTTTTCTAGATATTCCTCACTGAGGAGAAAGAATAATTTCCTACCAGGAAGTGTGGAAGGTTTGAAGGTCCCAACAACCTAGGTGGGGCTCCAGCTGAATATAATGAGCAGAAACAGTCCGTCAGATCTCAGGTCTCCAGACACAGGGTGTAGCTTGTGGACCTCAGGTCACAATTTTACTGCTGTTTATATCCCTGCACTCCACTCTCCCCTGTGTATTGTAGTTCATGCTGTTGGCTACACATTGGAACCCATCTGGATGCTTTGCCACTCACGGGGAGGGGAGGCTTACCCTTGAGCTTAAGGGGAGAGTAACGGGAACTGGATGATTACATACATTTTTTCCCTCTTTATGATAGTAAATATTTTACCCACTGTTAACCAATATCACAAGTTTATGAAACTCATTTATAATCAATGCCAGTGATACTTCTCTACTGAAAATTTCCCTGCAGGTCAAATAGCTTCTCTGGAGTAAACAAAATAATGATTTGCAAAATTCACCATTTTAATATTTACTTTTTTCTGACTATGGAGATGAGACTGTAGAAACTAGCATTTTACAGTGATATGCACAGATGGCAATCTTTCCCAATCAATCATAAAACTGCATATTAAATTTAAGTAGGATACCCTGAGAAGGCATGATATTTAGCCATTTTACAAGATTACACAGCTAAATCATACTACACATGTTTTAGCTTGCATAATATATACATTTGCACAGAGTTAAGATATTTAAGAACAGACACATTTTACCTTTTGTTTTCACAGATGATTTTTATAAACAAAAGCCTGGGGCTGGGCATGGTGGCTCACACCTGTGATCCCAGCACTTTGGGAGGCTGAGGGGGGTGGTTTGCTTGAGCTCAGGAGTTCAAGACCAGCCTGGGCAACATGATGAAACCCTGTTTCTAAAAAAAAAAAAAAAAAAAAAAAAAAAAAAGCCAGGCATGATGGCACAAGCCTGTGGTGCTGAGGCAGGAGAATCACTTGAGCCCAGGAGGCTGAGGCTTTCAGTGAGTCTAGATCATGCCACTGCACTCCAGCCTGGGTAACACAGTGAGACCCTGTCATATACACATACACAAACACACACACACACACACAGGCACAAAGATGAAAGGTATATGCTTATTTATAAGTAAAACATTAGGTGATATCTAGAAATATATAACATACGTTTCTGGCTTGTCAGTGACACTCCCAAGTAACACAGGACAATAAAGAGATTCAAGATGGAAATGATAGCATGAGTTATCTGATGTCTGGACTGTAAATGAAAGAGGATAAGCTGGACTTGCTTAGCACACTTTTGACACAATGATGTGGTAAAAGGTCAATTTTTCTGAAAAGTATTTATTAGGCCAGTGTTATGGACTGAGTCTTGTTTCCCCCAGAATTCATATGTTGAAGCCCTAACCCCCCAATGAGGTTGAGGTTGAGGTTAAATCAATCTTGTTTCCTCCAGAATTCATATGTTAAATGAGGTCATATGGATGAGGCCCTAATCCAACAGGGCGGGTGTTCATATAAGAAAGGAGAGAGACACAAGGACATTCTCTCTTTACCACATGAGGACAAAGTGAGAAAGCAGCCATCTGCATGTAGGAAGAGAGCCCTCAACAGGAACCAAATCAGTCAATCTTGGTCTTGGACTTCCCAGCCTCCAGAATTGTGAGAACATTTCTGTTTAGGCCAACAGTCTAGGGTACTTCATTATGCAGCCTGAGTTGACTAAGACCACCAGAAAGCCCCAACCAAAAATTGTCTTATTTGAAGTTTATACATTACTTTTTAATGATTATTTTTAAGAAAAATTTTCTTAACTGAAACTCTCCCTAAGAAATCATCTCAAATTACTGCCAAGACCAATGCTATGAAATTTTCCCCCTAATTTTTCTTCTAGGTTTACAGCTTCAGGTCTTACAATTAAGTCTTTTGAGTTGAATTTTTGTGTATCATTTAAGATAAGGTTTAGTTTCATTCTTTTGCATGTGAATATCCAGTTTTCCCAATACCGTTTGTTCAAGACTTTTTTTTCTTCATTGTATATTCTGGGCATCCTTGTCAAAGATCAGTTAACTGTGTATGTTTGGATTTATTTCTCGGTTCTATTCTGTTCTATTGGTTTTATGTCTGTCTTCATGCCAGTACCACACTGTTTTGATTACTGTCACTTAGTAATATGTTTTGCAATCAGGAAGTCTGAGATCTCCAGATTTTTTGTTCTTTTTCAAGATAGTTTTGACTATTCACAGTCTTTTGTGGTTTCTTATGAATTTGAAGATTGCTTTTCTATTTCTATAAAAAATACCATTGGGATTTTGATAGAGATTGCATTGGCCAGTGTGGACATTTTAACAATATTAAGTTTTCTAATCCATGGAAGCATCAAAGCATAAGGAAAAAAAGGTAAAAACAGGCAAGGGAGACTATATCAAAATAAAATGTTTCTGCACAGCAAGGGAGAAAACACAGTGAAAAGACAATCTATAGATTAGGAGAAAATATTTGCAAACCATATGCCTGATATGGTGTTAATATCCGCAATACATAGGAGCTCCTACAACTCAATAGCAAAACCTCCCAAAACCCAGTTGAAACCCCTCAAAATTAAAAAACCCAATGAAAGAAATGGACATTTCTCCA
Source organism: Mandrillus leucophaeus (assembly GCF_000951045.1). Taxonomy (NCBI): domain Eukaryota; kingdom Metazoa; phylum Chordata; class Mammalia; order Primates; family Cercopithecidae; genus Mandrillus; species Mandrillus leucophaeus. The sequence goes on from NW_012099766.1 coordinate 398,419, forward strand.
AAGAAGACATACAAATGGTAAACAGCCATATGAAAAGATGCTCAACATCACTAATCATTAAGGAAATGCAAAGGAAAATCACAAGATATTGCTTCACTCCTGTTGGGCTGGCCATTATCTAAAAAAAAAAACTGTTGGCAAGGACATGCAGAAATTGGAATCCTTGTGCACTGATAGTGGGAATGTAAAGTGATGCCATTACTATAAAAAACAGTATGGAGGTTCTTCCAAAAATTAAAAATAGAACTACCATATGATCTACTAATCCAACTTCTGGGTATTTATCCAAAAAATTGAGATCAGCATGTCAAAGAGATATTTGCATTCCCATGTTCATTGATGTAGATTCACAATACTAAGATGTGGAAACAATCTAAATGTCCATCAATGAATGAACGGATTAAAACATGTGGTATATACATACAATGGAATATTATTTAGCCTTAAAAGAAGGATATCCTGTCATATGCTACAACATGGATGAATTTTGAGGACATTATGCCAAGTGAAATAAGTCAGTCACAGAAAGACAAATATTGCATGATCCCTCTTATATGAGGGATTTAAAGTAGTTGAACTCATAGAAGCAGGAAGTAGCATGGTAGTTGCTTGGCCTGGGGGGAGGGAGAAATGGAGAGCTGTTGTTCAATGTGTATCATTTCAATCACGCAAGATGAATAAATTCTAGAGATCTGCTGTACAACATTGTGCTAACAGCTAATAATAATGTAGTATACATTTAAAAATGTAAGAGGATAGATCTCATATTATGTGTCTTTGCTTTTACCACAATAAAGCAACTTTTACATAAAGGATCTCAAATGGCCCTAACATGAGGTTGTGGCATTTGGACTCCTGAGGCAAAGCCTGCAGTAGTAGTATGAGGTCCATATTTGCAGTAATTACCTAGAAATAATGAGCACTTCAAGTAGTAAACATATACATTCAACCAGAATATGTGCTGACAATGGGAAGTGGTAGTCATTTTTTTTTGTAGTCATTGGTAGGTCTTAATTTGTCTGGTAATTTCATGCAGGTGTCAATGTGACTGAGAATAAAACAAGTAGGGATTTATTTCTTCCCTTACATCCTGTTATCATATACTGACCACTAACTAAGAGTATGGAGGGAAGAGCAGACAAGCACATGCTCTCCAGGCCAGGCTGGACCTGAAAGTCAGTTGTAGCCCCATAGGACTAACTCAGTTTTATTTTTCTTGCACTGCTCACAGCAGGTTACTACCAATCTTTCACTTACTAAGACTACTTCTAAGATGCCATATTTCCAAAATGCACTCTTTCTCCAAATGTGGCTTCATCAAGCTAAAGTCCAAAGAGGAGTAGTGTCTTATTAACGAGGTAGGGCTCAAGATGGATTAAAGACCTAAATGTAAAACCTAAAGCTATAAAAACCCTGGAAGATAACCAGATAAATACCATTTTGAACACAGGAACTGGCCAAGATTTCATGATAAAAGTGCCAAAACCAACTGCAACAAAAGCAAAAATTGACAAATGGAACTTAATTAAACTAAAGAGTTTCTGCACAGGAAAACAACAACAACAACAACAACTATTAACAGAGAGTAAACAGATAACCTACAGAATGGGAGAAAATGCTTGTAAATTATATTACCTGACAAAGGTCTAATATCCAGAATCTACAAGGAAATTAAATAAATATTCAAGCAAAAACCAAACAGCCCCATTAAAAAGTGGGCAAAGGACATGAACACTTTTCAAAAGAAAGCATATGCTAGGAGCTTGGGAGCAAGATGGCCGAATAGGAACAGCTCCAGTCTCCAACTCCCAGCACGAGCGACTCAGAAGACAGGTGATTTCTGCATTTTCAGCTGAGGTACTGGGTTCATCTCACTAGGGAGTGCGGGATAGTCGGTGCTAGTCAGCTGCTACAGCCCAACCAGCGAGAGCTGAAGCAGGGCGAGGGTTTGCCTCACCTGGGAAGCGCAAGGGGGAAGGGAATCCTTTTTCCTAGCCAGGGGAACTGAGACACACAACACCTGGAAAATAGGGTAACTCCCACCCCAATACTGTGCTCTACCAAGGATCTTAGCAAACGGGCACAGCAGGAGATGATATCCCACACCTGGCCGGGAGGGTCCACGCCCATGGAGCCTCCCTCATTGCTAGTACAGCAGTCTGTGATCTCCCCGCAAGGCAGCAGTGAGGCTGGGGGAGGGGCGCCCGCCATTGCTGAGGCTTAAGTAGACAAACAAAGTAGCTGGGAAGCTCGAACTGGGTGGAGCTCACAGCAGCTCAAGGAGTCCTGCCTGGCTCTGTAGACTCCACCTCTGGGGACAGGGCACAGCTAAACAACAACAACAACAACAACAAAAAGCAGCTGAAACCTCTACAGATGCAAACGACTCTGTCTGACAGCTTTGAAGAGAGCAGTGGATCTCCCAACACGGAGGTTGAGATCTGAGAACAGACAGACTGCCTGCTCAAGTGGGTCCCTGACCCCTGAGTAGCCTAACTGGGAGACATCCCCCACTA
>NW_012099766.1:404024-422901 GCF_000951045.1 Mandrillus leucophaeus
CATAAAAAAGGATGAGTTTGTGTCCTTTGTAGGGACATGGATGCAGCTGGAAACCATCATTCTCAGCAAACTATCGCAAGAACAGAAAACCAAACACCGCATGTTCTCAGTCACAGGTGGGAACTGAACAATGAGATCACTTGGACTCGGGAAGGGGAACATCATACACCGGGGCCTATCATGGGGAGAGGGGAGGGATTGCATTGGGAGTTATACCTGATGTAAATGACGAGTTGATGGATGCTGATGAGTTGATGGGTGCAGCACGCCAACATGGCACAAGTATACGTATGTAACAAACCTGCACGTTATGCACCTGTACCCTAGAACTTAAAGTATAATAATAATAAAAAAAAAAAAGCAAGCATACATATGGCCAATAAGTGTATGAAAAAATACTCAGTATCACTAATCATTAGAGAAATACAAATCAAAACCACAGTGAGATACCATTTCATACTAGTCAGAATGGTTATTACTAAAAAGTCAAAAAATAACAGATGCTGGCAAGGTTGCAGAGAATAGGAAACACTTACATACTGCTGGTTAGAATGTAAATTATTAATAGTTCAACCATTGTGGAAAGCAGTGTGGTGATTCCTCAAAGAACTAAAAACAGAACTCCCATTCAACTCAGCAATCACACTACAGGGTATATACCAAAAGGAATATAAATCATTCTACCATAAAGATACGTGCATGCATGTGTTAATTACAGCACTATTCACAATCACAAAGACATGGAATCAAACTAAATGTCCATCAGTGATAGACTGGATAAAGGAAATGTGGTACATAAATACCATGGAGTACTATGCAGCCATAAAAAGGAATGAGATCATGTTCTTTGTAGGAACATGCATGGAGCTGCAGGCCATTATTTTTAGCAAACTAACACAGGAAAAGAAAACCAAATACTGCATGTTTTCACTTATAAGTGGTAACCAAATAATGAGAACACATAGAAAGAGAGGAACAATAGACACTGGGGCCAACTTGAGGGTGGAGGGTGGGAGGAGGAAGAGGATCAGAAAAAAATAACAACTGTCAAGTACTATGCTTAGTACCTGGGTGACAAAATAATATGTACACCAAACCCCAGAGTCACAAGTTTACCTATATAACAAATGTGCACATGTACCACTAAACCTAAAATAAAAGTTAAAATATTAAGAAGAAAAAAAAAAAGACAAGCAAGTAAAGAAAAACACCCAAGGTAGTGTTGGGGGGTGTTTCTGTATTTATTTATTGTTTCTATGATATAGAGCAAGTAAAATTGCTTTAACAAGCCCACTTTGAAACATTGATATTTTAATGGTGTGTCCCACTACTTCTCCAGCCACCCACCCACATTTATTCTTTATATTGCAGACAGAGGGATCCTCCTAAAATGTAAGCCCATTCCCTGCAAGTTCCTGCTCACTATCCCATAATGGTATCCTGTTTTATTCAGAGTAAATATTACATCCTCTCAATCATTTAAGGCCCTCAGTGACCTGGCCCTTGGTGCCTCTCTAATCTCATCTTTACCTACATCTCTCCCTCTTGTTCACTCTGCTCAGCCTCTTGGTTCCTAGCTGTCCTTGAAGCACCATGCATACTCCCTCCCAGGGCCTTTGGGTTTGCAGTTCTCTTTGCCTGGCATGTTCTTTCTTCAGATATCAGCTCAATGTTACCTTCATGAGATATTCCCATACTGGCCTATTTAAAACTGCCACCCCTAACCCCTAACCTTTAAAAAAAAATAAAATAAATAAACAAACAAAAAATCTTCCTCACTCTTAATTTTTCTCCATAGCATTCAACAGCTTCTGATGAACTTTGTTTTTTACTATTTTATCATCTTACCCCATTAGAATATAAGCTCCACCAGTGAAGAGATTTTTTTAAAAATCTACTTTGTTCATTAATGTGTCCCCAGTAGGTACAACAGTGCCTCACACATATGAGGTGCTCAATAAATATTTGTATTGTGAATACACGGATATTTTTAGATGCAGCACTACTTTTTCTATATTGGTTATCATTTACCATGGTTGTCTGTGTAGCTCTACTTTAAATAAACTTCATAACTATTTTTTAATTTGCTAGGAATTGGTCACTTACTTAAAGAAATAGGCCTATCGATTAATGAGATTGATTAGTACATTTGAAGAAATAATCTGGAACATCATTAAGAAGGCATTTTAATGGGGATTATTTTGAAATCCTCCTGTTTGAACAGCAGTCAGCCATGCAATCAGGGGTGAGATCTAGGTTTTGTGGTTCATGAAGGTTATACAATTATGAGTCTGCTTTCAGAAAAATAATACAAAAAGAATCTTAGTTTTTTGAATTTTACAAAACCCAAAACTACGTGCAGCTGCTAGCACCCCTTCTTTCTTACAACTTGAAACGGAACCAGGCCAGTGAGAAGCTCTTAGCTTGATCTGCATTAGTTTCACATAGATCTGCATCTGAGGCAATTATATATCAGGAAAGGATAAGAAAAGCAATTGGATGGGTGAAAATAAAAATGTAGCACCTTATATTATTACCTACTTAATTAATGCATTTTTTGAGATGGAGTTTTGCTCTCATTGCCCAGGCTGGAGTACAATGGCACAATCTTGGCTCACTGCAACCTCTGCCTTCTGGATTCAAGCGATTCTCCTGCCTCGGTCTCCCAAGTAGCTGGGATTATGGGCATGGGCCACCACGCCTAGTTAATTTTGTATTTGGGGTTTCTCCATGTTGGTCAGGCTGGTCTCAAACTCCTGACCTCAGGTGATCCGCACGCCTCCCAAAGTGCTGGGATTACAGGCCTGAGCCACTGCCCCCAGGTGTACCTTATATTACCTTAAGAGGTAAATTGTTAATAGTTTTTTTCTTCATTCCTTTTTACTCTTTCCTTCCCTCCCTATCATCTCCCTTTCTCCCTTTCTCTCCTTCTATTTTCAGTACCCAAATTTTCAAAGCTTACTAAGAATTCTCAAAATTTCTCTTGTTATTTGCACATGTTTCTTTTCCCCAGATCAGTGAGTATTACCTAGTCCTGGGGAATGGGGAGTGACTCCACTAGGTCAGATACTGAACCCACTTTGAAGAGGGGTGATCTTCAAACCATACCTGTCTCCCAAGATATTAAAATTTTCTTTTTGAGGGGTGGGTTTTAAAAATGTGATCCTCAGTCATATTCCTGGCTATTTGGGTATTTAGACTTACTAAAACTTAATCTCCAAAAGATTTTATTGAATAAATAAGAATGATTGAATGATAAATCCTTTCTAGAAATACTTAGCTTTAAAATATTATACGTTAAGTATGTTAAATAAGTGTAGGTAAGATTATAACAGAAAATAAAAAAGTAATAGTTCTATAATTGCCTTTAAAATATAACTGAATTCTGATTCTTTCAGACTAATGGATATGAAAACTCATATACCATGTTTTTCCTTCGGGTTTGCACTCTCCATCAAACAGGTCAGGAAACCATTTACCAGTCCTACTATTAAATCTATTTTGAAGAAGTGATACTATTCAGTTTCCAACCTCAACAATCCAAACAGATGGGTTTTCTGTCTTAATGGAGCTTGAATGAATGCAGAAGGGCTTCAGAGGATTGTGTGGCCTGAATTACAGACAATTTTTTCAATCTTGCTGGGCAATGATAAGATATTATCTTATGATGGCCATAAATAATCACTATCCTCTGCAATTCTTTTAAAATACATAGCGGAGAATAAAAAAAAGATATGTCTCATTATGTGTCTCATTGCATAATAAGTACACTGAGATTAGCTTTCTCTCATGATTTCTTATATTGGATGAATTATATATGGTTACAAATTATCTTTTAAAGATATTAAGACACTGGATGGGCTACCACAGAGGCAGCAGGATCTACTTCAACAATGATTTTATAGAGTGAAGAAATATTTTCATGTTTCCTTGAAATGGAATCCTGGTTGAAGACAAAATGACCCTGGGAAAGCATAGAATTCAATAAGCAGGACTGTGAATACAGGAAATTTTGCTTGTTGTCTGCCATATTCCATTCTCTGCCTGTTCCTGGGCATACAAGAAGTTCTCGTTCCCTTGCAATTAGATTTGGCCAAGTGACTAGATGTGAGGAGAAATACTGCACACCACTTTCAGGACTGGCTCATAGCTCCTCCCATATGCCCATCTTGATGTTCTTTTTCTGCCAACTGGATGCTAAAGATGCTGATGCATGAAAGATGGTAGAAACAGAAGGTGGGAGAACCCTGGTCCATGACTGAGAGCAAGGAGAGCTGCCACATCCTCCTAAACACCATCCTAGAAAGCTACTTGATGAACAATGAGCTTATTTCTTAGGTCACTTAATTTTGGGGGTTTATTTGTTAGCACAATAACATTCAACACACTGTGTTCCATCAAAGTAAACTGGAAAGTACATTACTTTCCAGTTTCCAAAGTAAACAGGAAAGTACGTACTGAAAGTACGTTAAACTCTCAAATGTCTCACATTCAATCAATCTCTGGCCCAAGTGAAACCATCTGTGTCTTTACTTCTACCGCCTTCACACTTCATTTAAGTTTTTTTTTGTTTTATTCCCTTGATCTTCTTTGGTTACAGATATTTTCATTATGACATTTCTCATTACCCAAGTGCTTAAGAGATGTTAGAGAATAAGTCTATAATCATTACACACAGTTGTGATTGTTGTGTAAAGTGAAAGCCAGTCTGGTTCTGTTCTGCCTTAAAGACAATCAATAAAGTTACAGAGGATCAGCTCAAGCGTGAACCTGACACATGAATTTGTCTCTGGATTACAGAAGATACCCAGGACCGAGAGTAGCAAACACTCAGGATTTACACCCATGCTTCACTTGAGCCAATGAGATTTCAGAAGTACCAGATCAAAGTAGGCTTGTCTTAAGACCTCAAAGCATCGCAACAAAAACAAAAACAGGCAAATGGGACTATATTAAAACTAAAAATCTCTACACAGCAAAGGAAACAATCAACAGAGTGAAAAGACAACATGTTAAATGGGAGAAAATATTTGCAAGCTATTCATCTGACAACGGACTAATATCCAGAATATGCTAAGAACTCATGTTAACAGCAAAAACAAAACAAAACCAAACCTAAATAATCCCATCAAAAAGTGGACAAAGGACATGAATAGACATTTCTCAAAAGAAGACATAAAATGACCAACAGGTATATAAAAAGTACTCAACATTACTAATCATCAGGGAACTATAAATCGAAACCACAGTGAGGTAACCTACCTTAGAATGGCTATTATTAAAAGACAAAAAAAAAAAATTAGATGCTGGAGAGAAAGTGGAGAGAAGGGAATTCTTAGTTGGTGGGAATATAAATTAATATGGCCATTATGGAAAACAGTATGGAAATTTCTCAAAAAACTAAAAGTGGAATTATTATACAATCCAGCAATCCCCCTACAACCAAAGTATCCATCAACTAACAAACCAATAAAGAAAAAAATATATATATACATATATATGTGTATATATATGTGTGTGTGTATGTATGTATATGTGTGTGTATATATATAATATATATAAAATATATATAATATATAATATATAATACATATATAATAATATATAATATATATAATAATATATAATATAAATATATAATAATATATAATATATAATATATATATATATAAAAATCTGAGGCTCAGGAAGGTGGACAATGATATGCCTAGAGTCTCATAGATTTAAATGGCTGGATTATGACTCAATCCCAAATCTTCTGTTCTTTGGACTAATGAATGGATGTGTTTACATGTCTCTAAATAGTAGAATGAAAAAGCTGGAAAAGGATTATAGCAAGAGTCCTTCACTTTCGTAATCTTGTTAATAATCCTAAATACACACACACACACACACACACACACACACACACAATGGAATACTATTCAGCCATAAAAAGAACAAAATCCTGCCATTTGCAGCAACATGGATTGAACTGAACGTTAACTGAAATAAGCCAGGCATAGAAATACAAATATGGCATGTTCTCACTCATAAGTGGGTGCTAAAAAAGGTTGATCTCATGAAGGTAATAGAAATGATAGTTACCAGAGTCTCACAGGAGGAGGGGAATGAAGAGAAGGTTGGCTAATGTATACAAACATAGAGTTAGATGGAAGAAATAAGTTACAATGTGTGACAGCAGAGTAGGGAGATTATAGTTAAGAATAATGTATCATATATTTCAAGATAGCCAGAAGAAAGAAGTTGAAATTATTCCACTACATAGAAATGATAAATGCCTAAGGTGCTGGATACCCTAAATAATTTGCCTTGGTCATTATACATCCTATTCATGTAACAAAATATCACATTATCCTATGTACATATATTGTGAATCAATTATTTTAAAATTCTGTTAAAAAACAAAAACTAGGCTTGCCTTATTCAAAATGTTATTTCGAAACAAAATGACATTTTGAATGTGCACACTTCTAGGTAAATGGTTGAGAGTCTATAGAAAAATTCCAGAAATGTGTCACAGTTTATCCAAACCCAGACTAGAACCACTCTTCACTGTTGCCTAGCTCATTTGCAGTGGAATCAGGATGAGGTGGTTCAGACTGGGAATGTTGTAGGTTGAATCAAATGCCTAAGACCATTCCTGTTCTGAACTCATAGCCTAAATGACTTTCTAGAGCCAAATGTTCCTCTCTAGAAGAAGGAAAGGATATTACCTGGGGCATCCGCTTGCCAATGTAGCACTCTCCTCACCTCAAATTTGAGCCCTCTTTCTCTGAGCTTCAGTGTCTTTCTGGTATAAGAAATATTTCATTGTCACTTTAGAGATCAAACTCAAAGGATTAATAGATCCTGAGAGTGATAGAGTAGGTAATAGAAAAGATACCTATCCATTCCACAAATGTTCACCAACTACCTACTCTCGCCAGCCTGGGAGGAATAATGAAGCTCATTGAGAAGACGTAAGGACGGTAGTAGTCACATTGATCTTCCGCTCCAAAATTAAGTTTGGGTTTTCTTTCCCCTCAGGATGATCAAATTTATCGTGAGGTTGTTCATACATCCTATTGACTTGCCAGGTCCACAGCCAAGATAAATGCCCAGCTGTTTTCTAAAGACATTTGACCTCTTCTCTAATCATCTCAAGTTGAGAAGCAATGTTCATTGCCAATTCTCTTTGTTTTGACATTAACTATGTTCTCAAATAAAAAATCAAGTTTTACTTCTTCAGCCATTAAAATTTCTCTCTTTTTTATGAAATAATGTTTCTCAAATATTTGAATATATTCATCCATTTTTGTGCCACTTCATCTATTTTCTGAAGAGATTATGATATTCGATTATGTGTATTTTGTCTTTCTTTTTTCTTTCTTTGTAGAATTTATTTGATATAATCTTGGCTCCCATTTTATTTCCCACTTATCCTCCTTTAAAAAATGACTTATGCTTTTTTAATGAGGAGTCCAAAATGGCACACAGAGCTCTAAGTACAGTGTAAACAAGGCCATCTGTAATGAGAAAGCCATTCAATTCAGCAAAGATTTTTCTAACCAGCTATATATAGTCATGACAGAATCCTCAGATTTAGTGTTTCCTAGTAGCAATTGTAATTCTTTCGATTGCTGGCCTGTAAACTGTTTAGTACTATATTGTACCATGACAGTGTAAATATGTAAACAGAACCTCCATCTCCAGCCTGCTTATATAAAATGGATACCACTGGTAAATAATGTAATTTTAAATGTAGTTACTTTTACAGAAAAATATATGCTGTAAAATAATTTTTACTCTTTTTTCATACATTCAGACAGCCTTAAAAAAAGATAGATGTCAGCTTTTTAAACTTAGGGGAAAAAATAACCCAAACATGATTATATACTTTGCTGACCTTTGAAATTTAATTTGACCAAATTTTGAAAATAGTCTTTGAGAATTACAGAGTGAGCAGATGCCTGTACTTCATGAAACCCAAATCGAGTTTTTTAAAATAAGCATTCAGTGTAGGTATTGTCTTTGCTTTTTTCATGTCTTTAAGACTTTTAAAAACCTTAAAATATGACTGGTTCACCACTCTTTTTCCTTTTTTATAAAATTCAGAACTTCAGTTAAATTTGACAAGAGGAAAAATAAAATTCAAACCACATCTAAGCTTATTCTGCTCTTGGCTTCTTCCTACAGAGCTATCCTTTAAATTTGCAATGTAATTATGAGTTTCCATACCACATATGCCACTAATCCCACGAAAGTATGTGGCCCTTCAGACCACATGAAAAAGTCTCTCAGGGCACCTTGGGTGCTTTACCCACTTGCCATGTCCAAAAAGAGTTCCATCTGTGCCCCTGATGGTCAGATAACCTCCTGGGTGAGACAAAAGAATTATTCCCAAAGGCCTTTTCCTCCCATGTCTCTTATGTCCTCACAAGCAGGTTGTTTCTGAGCACCTTTACAGCCATTGTTCAATGGAATTCACACAGTGACCCTGGGCAATAGGGATGCGTCTGCGAGTGTAGATTTTTACCCTCATTTGCTGAAGAAAAATCTGAGGCTCAGGAAGGAGGGCAGTGATGCACCTATATTTAAATGACTGGAAATTATGACTCAATTCCAAATCTTCTGTTCTCTGGACTAAAGATTTAAATGAAGGATTGAACAACTGGATTACTTTTAATTTCATAAAGCTTGAAACAAGACAAATCCTTATTTTAATGTTCTCTATGAGCACTCACTAGAAATATTCTCTAGCTGAGCACAATGTTCAAAACCTTTGTGTGGAACATTACATCATGCTGAAATGAATGGATGTGTTTACATGTCTCTAAATAGTAGAATGAAAAAGCTGGAAAAGGATTATAGCAAGAGTCCTTCACTTTGGTAAACTTGTTAATCATCCTAACAATATTGTAATGCTTTATAGTATATGGTAAATGTTTGTTAACACTTAGAGGGAGATATAGAAAACAACTATCTGGTTAAATTTACTTAAACATATCAGACCAGCTTTGCAAAACAAATGGATGCCCACTTCATATTCTGAAGAATATTTCAGAAAAATAGGAATGTATTTCTTTTGTATTATTGATTTTTAAATTTTAGATCCAGGAGTGTGCAGTTTTGTTACACGGCTATATTGCATGAAGCTGAGGTTTGGGCTTCTAATTATCCACTCAAGTAGTGAATATAGGACCTGATAGGTATTTTTTGACCCTTGCCACCCTCTCTTCCTCCCTGCTTTTGCATTCCACTGTTGATGGGTAGGAATGTATTTATAATGCATAGATAAGAACTGATGCTGGGCTATCTTTCTGGGTTGGGAATTGGGAGCCTTGAGTTTGAGTTCTGACCTTGCTACTACCTTGCTGTGATTTTGGCAAGCCTCTTGATTTCTCTGGGACTTAGCTGTTTCATCAATAAAATAAAGAGATTGTCCTTTTCAATTACTGGTCTACACATCACTTTGGAGAGGCTTTTAAAAGCACAGATTCTTAGGCCTCCTTTTGGATACTCTGAGTCAGTAAAGCTGAAGCTGGATCCAGAAATCTGTATTTTGAAAAGGTTGTCATAGCTATTTCATGTGTTCTCAGGTTGAGAACACCAGACTTGCTGACCTCCCTTCTAACTACAACATTCCCAATTCCAACTGGACGGCACTGAACTCAGCTCACATTCCTCTATGGTGTGCTTATTTGGAAGGGGGAGTGGTGAGAAGAGCCAAAGCTGTCATCACCAGGCTATATTTCACTACCTTCGTCGGTGGTGTCCCTGTCCACATGCCCAGCTCTTCGACACCACTTTCTATGCTGCTATTGGGATTTTGTATGTGGTTAAATGGGAAGGAGAAAGAAGGGAAAAAAGGAGAGAGGGAGAGAAGGAAAGAAGGAAGGAAAGAAAGGCAGGAAGAAAGGAAGAAGGAATGAAGGAAGAAAAGAAGGAAGGAAAAACAGATAGCCTGAGGTGGCTGGAAACTGTGATTATTTTACTTCCTTGAATAACCACTTTTGCCTATAAAAGTGGATTCTTTATCATGGCACTTAGGTTACCTTAAAATCTTGTCCTAATTCCCTTCAAATCTTGTCTCTGGCCCCTCCAAAGATACTTCTGGTCATACTCTTCTCACTCTCTGGAGTGTATGTTATAGATAATGAAGTTTTAGACCCAATCAATTTCTGCCTCATGAAATCATTCTTACTTTTCAAAAACTCAACATGTAGTAAGAAATGTGTAATATGACCTCCAGTTCTTCCTTCCACAATTCCAAACATCTTATTCACACTCTCAATAAAGCATTATCTCAGGGTCAAAATAATAAAGCAACTGTCTTTAGACACATTTCTCCCCATATCAACTACCCTTCCCCAGCTATTTGAGGTTGGGGGTCTCCATACCATTTACTTTACTCATCATAATAAAATTAACATTCATGTGTTGCTTGACCATTTGCCAATTTCTTTATATCCATTATTTTATTTGCACTTCACAACATTTCAGTTAAATAAATTTTTTGTCAACCCATTTTATTTATAATGAAACTGCAAACAGAGAGATTTACTGGTTTGCTGGTTAATGATGGAGCTGAGATATGAACCTAGATGCTATGATTTCAAATCTTATGATTTTCCTACACTGATTTACGAGACATTGACAGATAGCAGGTGCTCAGTAAACATATATTAAGTGATTAAGTGAATGAATAACTGGTGAGAAAAGGCCTCATGGTCTAAAATAATGGTCTCTGGTCTATGTTTGCATCTTGAATCTGCTTCTTGCTATCTGAACAATGTCAGACAATATACCTAATCTGTCTGAGCTTCCCTTTCCTTCTTTATCACATGGAGAAATCATACTGCCCTCATATAGGGGTGTGTGTCTGTGTGTGTGTGTGTGAACTCAATGATAGGAAATGTGTACTGTATCCTCACCAGTGTGTGCACAGAGTAAGTACTCATTATATGTTTGCTTCTTAACTTTGTGTGGGAGGCAGTCATTTTGTTATTCGTTGCATCTGAATTGTATGCATATGCCTACCTGTGGAGGTTACATTTATTTCTGAGATTTTAATCCTCTCTCATCTTCAGTGAGAAACAGTAAGAGAGACACTGTATGATGATAGTAGGAACACAGGGTCTAGGCAGCTCTGAGTTCAAAACCTGATTCTCTGCCTTTTTAGCTTTGTGAGTTTGGCCAAGTTACTCACTCTCTCCATGCCTCAGTCTCTTCTTCCATAACATGGAGAACATGCCATGTAGAGTCATGCCTGGTATGAGATAAGTGCCATGTATTTGGGGCTATTATGTTATGGGGGCACAAAACTAATAATAGGCATGGTTAGCACAATAATGAAATATTTGTCCTTTGTATTTCTCAACCAAAATTGATAACTTTTGTCATATAGGATCAACAGTAAACTTGGACCTTATCATTTGCATCTGGAATAGTAGGTAACAGTAATTAGATGAGCATTTGAAGAATACATGAGAACTCACATATAGGAAAACAAAGTAGGAGTGTGCATTCTGTATTTAAAAATAATGAAGCATCAGCTCTTATGTATTTATGAATGGAGAAGGAAAAATGGTCATTTGACTTTTGTTGAGCACCATGGATTACTATCTTTGATGCTCCCATTTGAAATAACGAAAACTGCCTCTACCTTTCCTCAGCCCTACTATTGAACAGAAAGAACTGGAAGGAGAAACAGTGCCATCTTTTAGAAATGGTTCCTCTGAATCATAGTTATTCCTTTTGAGTACCACATCAAAGGCTCTATTTCACCTGCGAAATCGCATACACATTTCAAAAGTTAAACTGTAATAACAAAACCTACACTACCTGTAATGCCAAAAAATGTCAAGCAAGATGCAACAATCTCTCTCATATCCTAGTCTCATACATATATGGTGCGAGTTAAGGACAAACATACTTTTGACTTTAAGACAATAAGAAATGTGACGTCAATGTCCTTGGGAACAACTAGAAACCTGAGATATTTATTGCCTGGAGACAATGTTAAGATGATCCCAGAAAGGTTTTCTTTGGAATGGTGGAGATTAAGTGGCAAGGCCAGGTATTCCTGTTACCAAAATAAATACTGCTTAAGCAACAGCAAACATGGGAAAGGGATGACAGCTGGAGCTAACGTAAAACAGGCAAACGATTTTGAGGGCTCAGCATTTAAATTTACCATATAGGGTTTAAGTATTGGTGGTGCACTGCTGTCTGTTGATAGAACTATGCCTTCTTCTGAAGCTTAAAATTTTAGTTGATATCTCATGTAGAAAGGGTGTTCTTCAACATCTTTCATAGCTTTGGCAACATTGATCAGGTTGCTGAAATGCCTTCTCACCAGAGACCTTACCACCTGTGAAATTCTCCTCAACTCTACTCTCTGCCTCTGAATTCCTGGACAGAATTGGAGCTGATATATAAGAACTCCCAAAGGCAAGCCTGCCCAGACAGTCTTTAGGTTGGTGGTTCACTGTCCAGGGGACCCAGATGCCACTATTCTACGGGCCTTTTTCCAAGGGTAACACAATAATCACAATAGATAATAACAACAGAGAATGTACTATTTTTAGCATTTCATATCCATTGTCTCATTTGATTTTTATTACTACGCCGGATAAAGCAATGGTGCTAAGAGAAGTAACTTGTCTGAAATTTGTATTTTTATTCATTATAATTCATTGCCTCTCTAGGACGCAATGACCCCTTAGTAAAATAGTCACGCTTTAACTCTAGGTTCCCAAATGCCATTTAGCTCCCCAAGCATCGCATCGTGGCAAAAACTACGTGCACTTTGAAATCAGATCTGAATTTGAACAGGTTCTGTTACTTGCTAGCTAGGGGACCTTAAGCAAAGCTTCTTACCCTCTCTGAGCCTGAAACACTCCATATTTGTTCAAAAAGGATTATAAAGCACTCACATATTAAAATGAGTTAATGAATATGAAAGCACCTAGAACAGAATTTTGAAAATAGTATATGATCAGTAAATGTGAAATTCCTTTTTTCTTCTTTCCCCTTTAAATACATGGGAGTTTCCTATACACTACTTTGGTATTTTAATAAGATAGTCTTAATTTTACTCATTGCATGCATCTTGAGGCCAGTGAAGCACTAACGCAATTATCTCTGTCAAGCCCTCCAGTTATTAAAACTAGCCATGACACAACCTTCTCAGTTCAGGCAGCCCACCTACATTTTTAATGGGGGTATTAGTATATTTACAGTCTCCATCAGAACAAAATTCTGTTATGATTTTGACTTTAGGACCATTATTTTATGTGACAGTGACTTTGTCAGAGGAGAGAAAGATGTGACTTTAATCCTGGTTTTTTAAAAAAGAGCAATTTACCTATTATAAACTAGTTGAAAACTCTTATTGAATAGCATATTGCAATTGATGTTTGGGGTAACATGCCAGTTTTAGCAAGAAATAACACTAAACAGAATGCTCCAAATTTATTACTTCTTTGCACCTGTGCTCACCCACTTATTTTCCTTCAGCCTTCATAGTTCTTCAGATATTTGATGAGTAGTGTAGGTGATGAATGAATGCCACATTTCTGTAAAACACTAAGCTCAGTTCAAGACCTGCAGATCTTCCGAGTGAACTAACCAAGTGGTTCAGTTGATAACACAAGTATAGTACCCCAATAGGTTTAGACCCTGCACTGGACTCTGGAGAACATTGTATCTGTTTAGGTCATTCTAATAGAAGTCCATAAACATAGCCACTCTGTTGCAAAGGGTTTCAAATTTTGGTGATCAGAGACTCCTTTGAGAATGGCATGACTTATAAATCTTTGGAAATGTGAGTCTTCAGAAAAATTCATAAACACGCACACACATGCACGCGCACGTGCACACACACACACATTCTGCTTTTGGATGTAATTCCATAAAGTTCAGTATAGCCTAGTGGTTAAGCTAAAGGATTTGGAGTTAGACAGCCTGGCCTAAAATAATGACCCTACTCCTATTTAGTTTTGTGACCTTCTTCAGGCCATTTAATCTCTTTAAATTTCATTTTAAAAATGGGAATAAAAACAGTACCTATGTGATGAGTCGTTAGGAAGTTTAAAGGAGATAAAGCATGTGAAGTGTTCAGCACACTGTGTGACACTTACTGAATACTCTGTACATTTTTGTTATTTTAAGGGAGTTACAGATTTCCAAAGCTTATTTGCGGACAGCGGGTTAAGAATTTCTGCTATGAAAAGAGGACAAAGTTCAAACCAATTAAGGACAATCTGCCTATCATAAAAACAAGATCCTATTGAAGTTAAATAACTATCAATAAAGGAGCACTCAACAACTAGGTCTGCTACCCTGCCTGACCCTGAGCAGTAGGACAATGGGTCCAGCCATGTCCCTGTTCTTTCTGAGGAGTGGCAACTGTGCCTCCTGCTGCACCCGCCTGTACCAGCCATAGCTGAGAACTTGGCAGTCACGGATGCTCTCTACACTTGACTGAAAAAGAAAACAGCTTCTTGGCTGCCTAAGCCTTATAAGGTGATTGTCCTATTCCTGACATATTCTTTACAAGGTTCTAGGTGTAAGAAAAGGTTGTTTTAGGTTTTCATGAGAGAATATTTGTTAGAGAGAATATTTGTTAAGCGCCCAGCTTAAGGACACACACAAAACTATCAACAAATGCTGTCTCTTTCCAAAGGTCAAGAGAGAGGGTAACTTAACTTGACAAAGCCACAGCTCTGGGAGAAATTCCACTGACACTCAGGGGATTAAGTTATGTAGTTTAACTAAATTTGACTTGAAATAAGTAGGCCTTTGAGAGGGCTTTTCTCTGGGGATTTTACACATATTTTGCTGATGCTGTATTTTAAGGTATCCTATTTTGGTCAAAGTAGATTCTTTAGCCAAATCAGTACATTTTGAAATGGCTAAAATATCTAGCAGCCAGAAAGTTCAGACACATTGATCTTTAGGAGGAAGTAGCCACAAATTGAATAGTACTTAAAGAATTCTGTATTGTTTTGCTTTGTTTCAGAAAGATTATCACAGGGAACAGCTTAGTTAAGTGACTTTAATATTAATATATTCATTTTTGTATTTCAAATATCTAGCATAATTCTCACACCAGGTTTAGGAATGTGATAAGTATTTATTGAACGAATTTTCTATATATGTATGTCAATATCCATTTTTAAGAACCCCATGGTCATGCATGGTGGCCCACACATGTAGTCCCAGCTACTCAAGAAGCTGATATCAGAGGATCACTTAAGCCCAGGAGTTTGAGTGTGTAGTGTGCTATGATCAGACCTATAAATAAACTAGGTGACGGGAAATTTATTGTGCAAATACCTGCTATCGCTGATATAAGGTGCAGATTATAGCTTTACGGTGGCCTGGAGAACCTCACACTTCTTAATGGGTTCTCTAAGCAAGTGACCCGGAGAATCACTATTTTATTTTTGATAAAATTTCACTGATTCTTTTTCAACTAGTCTTACCAAATTCTCTGAGTAACACCTGCTACATTTGATCTCAACTCAAGTTCAACTCCACTGGGGTGCATGGGTGGGAACAAGAGAAAAATAAGGGAAATATTTAAGTAAATGAAATTTGGCAATGTTAGAAGAGACAGCAGGACAAATTGTAATCAATAATCCACCAACAATGCTAATCATTTAAAATTGTACATTTACATTTTCCATGCAGGAATAATGATATCAATATGAATACCAATGACAACAGTAATAATAATTAGTTAGCATTTATTGAGTATTTACTGTGTGCTGTAGACTATGTTAAATCCATTTGCATAGCTTATTTCATTTAATCCTCACAAGAATCCCAGGTGGAGGAGACTGGCATTTCCTTTCCTCCTTTATAGATAAGGAAACTGAGGCAGAGAGAAGTTAAATAAATTATGGACAGATGTAGAACCAGTGTCAAAGCATCAAAGTCAGAATTCTCCCTTGTTAATACTGGCTTTTCTCACAATATGGCCTTAGAATTAACTGGGATGCTTGCAAAAAATGAATAGCTCTTGGTGTTATCTAAAGCAAATGAATCAGGGTCTTAGGGATGAAGATCAGGACTCTACATTTAAGAGAGAGCAGGCACAGTATTTCTTTTTTTTTTTTTTTTTTAGACGGAGTCTTGCGCTGTCGCCCAGGCTGGAGTGCAGTGGCCGGATCTCAGCTCACTGCAAGCTCCGCCTCCCGGGTTCACGCCATTCTCCGGCCTCAGCCTCCGAGTAGCTGGGACTACAGGCGCTGCCACCTCGCCCGGCTATTTTTTGTATTTCTTAGTAGAGACGGGGTTTCACCATGTTAGCCAGGATGGTCTCGATCTCCTGACCTCGTGATCCGCCCATCTCGGCCTCCCAAAGTGCTGGGATTACAGGCTTGAGCCATCGCGCCCGGCCACAGAATTTCTTATGTACATCATAGTTGGAGAACCAGTGTCTGAGCAGTATGAATTTCATAGCCTGATACTGCTACATGAACCAGATTGAGTAAAATGATTCTTGTTTTTACTGTAGACTCATATATTAGGGGAACCAGCCCCCAATATTTCAATGTAGGTTCTTTTCTATTTTCCCTAAGTGTCAACTGGACTGAGAAGTAAAGGGAAACAGTACAAAAGAGAGACATTTTAAAGCTGTGTGTTTGGGGGTGACATCACATGTCAGCAGGTTCCGTGATGCCCCACAAGCCGCAAAACTAGCAAGTTTTTATTATGGATTTCAAAAGGGAGGGAGTGTACGAATAGGATGTGGGTCACAGAGATCACATGCTTCACAAGGCAACAAAGCATCACAAGGCAAATGGCGGTAGAGTGAGATCAAAGGACCAGGATGAAATTAAAATTGCTAATAAAGTCTCATGTTCCACTGTGCATGCATTGTCATTGATAACACCTTATCAGGAGACAGGGTTTGAGAGCAGATGACTGGTCTAAAATTTACTAGGCAGGAATTTCCTCATCCTAATAGGCCTGGGGACGCTAGAGGAGACTGGGGCTTATTTCATCCCTTATCTACAACCGTATAAGACAGACATTCCCAGAGCAGCCATTTTAGAGACCTCCACCTAGGAATGCATTCTCATTTCTCCTATTCACTTTTGTAAGAAGAAAAATAAGACTCTGTTCCGCCTGGCTCCCAGGCAGTCAGACCTAATGGTTATCTCCCTTGTTCCCTGAATATCGCTGTTATCCTGTTCTTTTTTCAAGGTGCCCAGATTTCATATTGTTTAAACACACATGCTTTATGAACAATTTGTGCGGTTAACGCAATCATCACAGGGTCCTGAGGCGACATACATCCTCAGCTTACAAAGATGACGGGATTAAGAGATTAAAGACAAGCATAGGAAATCACGAGAGTATTGACTGGGGAAGTGATAAATGTCCATGAAATTTTCACAATTTATGTTCAGAGATTGTAGTAAAGACAAGTGTAAGAAATTATAAAAGTATTCATTTAGGGAACTAATAAATGTCCATGAAATCTTCACAATTTATGTTCTTCTGTCACAGCTTCAGCAGGTCCCTCTGTTCGGGGTCCCTGACTTCCTGCAACAGCCATAAAATATATCACAACATATATCACGATATATATAACAACAGTTGTGAAAATATAACACAACGTGAAAGAGAAATAGTAAACTATTCCCCCATCGAAAATCAACTATCAAAATCATTTCAACAGAGGACTCAACTGTTTCTCTTCTGAATTGATCATAGAGATGTAACTGCTTTGGGGCTGCTTTAGAAGACAGATTTTTGTGTTTGTCTCATATGGAACTGGGGCCTCAATTTCCCATTTGTAAAACAAAAGTATCTGACTAGACAAAATTTTATAAAACTGCAGATTTAAATATGAATAAATATATAAATGTTTGCTCTTTTTAAAAAAGAGAATTCACTACACAATTTCTTAAAATAACTTTTTTTTTTTTTTTTTTTTTTTGAGACAGAGTTTCGCTCTTGTTACCCAGGCTGGAGTATAATGTTTTGGTTCACTGCAACCTCTGCCTCCCAGGTTTAAGTGATTCTCCTGCCTCAGTCTCCTGAGTAGCTGGGATTACAGGTGCCTGCCACCATGCCCAGCTAATTTTTGTATTTTTAGTAGAGACGGGGTTTCTCCATGTGGGCTGGGCTGGTCTCAAACTCCTGACCTCAGGTGATCTGCCTGCCCCAGCCTCCCAAAGTGCTGGGATTACAGGTGTGAGCCGCTGAAACTGTTTTTTTTAATATACAGTGTTAAAATTTGTTTTAAAAACCATATGGAAGTATATTCAGTATGCCTTGACAAGTTTAGACACCATTTAAACTCTGACGCAGTAACAGCATTTCCAAAAATTTTGCCAAAGTAATTAACCAGAGATACAGATTAATATTTCTTCTACAAAGATGCTTAGTGAACCACTATAATAAAAAGAGGAAGAGTTAAAATGCCTAATAACGAAAGAATGGCTAAATATTAAATAAATCATTTTATTACGTGTAAAATGTATTCCTATGCCACCATTAGAATATCAGATTTTTCTAGAATCCTAAATGATATGAGAAAATGCTTCTTAAAAATGTCAAGTGAACAATGCAGAATAAAAAATTATGTATATACAGGCTGGGCGTGTTGGCTCATGCCTGTAATCCCAGCACTTCAGGAGTTCAAGACCACCCTGGGCAACATGGTGAAACCCTGTCTCCACTAAAAATACAAAAATTAGTTGGGTGTGGTGGGGCAAAACTGTAATCCCAGCTATGCAGGAGGCTGAGGTACAAGAATCGCTCGAACTCAGGAGACGTAGGTTGCAGTGAGCCAAGACTGTGCCACTGCACTCCAGCCAGGGTGACAAAGCGACTTTGTCTCAAAAAATAATAATAAAACATTTCTGAATTA
>NW_012099766.1:423031-618540 GCF_000951045.1 Mandrillus leucophaeus
ATATTAATTATATATAATTGTTTATATATATACACTCAATTATAAGTTTTTATGAGGCTAGGTTTGACTACATCATAAGTAGAAGTTTTTGATTCAGTAAGATTTTTCAAAAAGAGAATATATATATATATATATAGAGAGAGAGAGAGAGAGAGAGAGGAGAGAGAGAGCACATAATAGGATATATATGACCATAATAGGATATATATGGATCCTAATATAATAGGATCATAATAGGATATATTATGGCACATAATAGGATATATATGACCATAAAAATGTATATATGTGTGTGTGTGTATAGGCAAGTTTGTGGGGTATGTGTGTATATGCTTTAAAAGTTTATGCAGGAAATAAACCAACACCTTTTAATAATGTCTAGCCCTGGATGCTGCAATGACAGGTTACATGTATTTTATAAAATACAAATAAAAATTGGAATATTTATTGGGAATTTTCTGAAGTTCCCAATTTGTCCACAATGAACATGTGTTTATTTTGTAGTTAGAAAAATATGTTATTACAAAATAATTCAATAGGAAACTACTTTTAGAAACGCATTTATGACGCAAGGTGAAGCATATCTGCAATATGCTTCTTGTTGACAAAGAGGCCTCTGAAGCAGGCCTCACCAGTGTTCCCAATGATGGTAAATTTGGCGATAATTGTGTTGTTAGGGGAGCTCCAAGCTCAAATGCTGCAATTATGAGCTAGGGTACACAAGGACATGTTGGAAGTGACAGGCAATGTCAGCTTCCTCCAAAATA
The DNA here is from genome assembly GCF_000951045.1 of Mandrillus leucophaeus. Classification (NCBI taxonomy): domain Eukaryota; kingdom Metazoa; phylum Chordata; class Mammalia; order Primates; family Cercopithecidae; genus Mandrillus; species Mandrillus leucophaeus. The sequence goes on from NW_012099766.1 coordinate 423,799, forward strand.
ATGGTCAAGCGAATATGTGCTTTTGCCCAAAAAGGAAAGTAGCATGGCTGTAACTGGACATTGTAAATAAGTGGTCAAAGGATCTCTAAATAAGCAATATCATGTAAGCCTCCTTGTGGCATATTTTTCCTTCTGGGAGCCGTGTTAGGCTCACAGACATGAAGGCAGCCAAGAAACTGTTATCTGTTTACTTCTAATTTATTTTTATAACAGTCCATGCCAGCAACAACAACAAAAATGTTTCTAGGAGAAAAATTAATTTGGCAATAAACTCTTTTTGAAAAATCTTACCAAATCAAAAACTTCTACTTCTCATGTAGTTGTCAAACCTAGCCTCATAAAAACTTTACTTATAATTGAGTGTATGTATGTCTATCTGTACTGTAACCTTGATACTTGGCCTGCAATCCTGGTTCTGCCAGGAGCTTCGTGCCTTTGGGCAGATTTCCTAGACTCTCTACATCTTGCTTTTCTTATCTATAAATGCAGACAGTATTATGCCATGCAGGGCCCTGGGAGGTTGAATCAGAAAATGCCACTAAAATGCAGAGCACAATCCCACCAGGCACATTGTAAAAATGGAAAAGTCAGCTTGATTCCATTCCCCTCTTGCCATATAAGTAGGATGATTTCAGGTCTCTCAAAAGTGTTTCAAGGAATAAAGGAAGTAGTCAAACAAGTTTGTGTGTGTCTGTGGATGTTGGTGTGTGATGAAATATACATAAATATTATATATAAACATATATATTATATATAAAATCTTTGTAAGGATGGAATAACTAGTATTTGCATAAACAACAACAACTACACTTCCGAAAATCCTTTATTTTTCCTGATGAGTTTTGTTCAGGTGAAGATGTTCACTGGTAAGAGACAAGGCAATCCATTTCTTTTCTACAGTGTCAGCTTTGTTTGAAGGACACAATGATGTCTGTTCAGAAAGGTACCAATCTTTTTGCTTTTAAAATACTGAGGCAAACTTCTCTGAGGTTTCTTTGAAGCCAATGGCAACAGATATATTTCAGCATCTGGTTTGCTTCACTGTAGGTCTGTGTGTGGGTAGGTTATAAAATAAAAATGAGCTTGCCATTACAGATATTACTTAAAAACAAAACAAAAAAAGACCTATGAGCATGATGTTGATAATTCTGTATTCATTATCCTAAAAGAAACACATAAATGTCTAGAGAGAAATAGAGAATTATCTATTAGGCCTTCCATCTCTTATTTAATAATAGCGGTATCATTGCTGTAGTTAAAACCTGCTCTGATCTTAATAAATCTGATGTAAAAACATATCACCAGATGGGGACTCTGTTAATCTTATGTGATACTTTCAACTATGATGACTAATAGTTCTATAATTTTTATATGGTTGCTCTTATTGAGGAAAGAGTAACCATTTAAGGAAATCTTCTACATCGCTGTTCTTTGTTGAAAGGAAGGCTGGATCTACATGCATGCCAACATACTACTAAAAAGTAAATATGCAATCCAGTTATTCAACAATTTGGGATCATGGCCATTTTTATAGTTTCAGATGCTGATCTTTATCCAGATGAAGTGAGACTAATTTACTTCTTTGTCAGGACTCTACAACTAAATATTTATAACCCTCAAATACACAGATACATTATCACAGTGTGTGTGTATATGCACAGGTGCATACACACTTTTATAGAATGAGAATGAATTACCTTTTGCAAAAGTTTCAATTCCAAGCCACATGCCTGTGTTACACATTCTGTCTGTAAACTACCCACACCCACACACATATACATTCACACACCAACATAACATGGTTTTCAAAATCATGTCACATAGTTGATCTCATTTGATCACAACAGGAACCACAGTCTAATTGAAATAAATGCCTCTGCCATGAAACTAAGTCAGTTAGTAACTGTAAAGGTAGTTGATTTATAGGAATATCTATTCCATGGCCTTGCTGACTGAACTAATTAATGACACATGTTATGTAATGCTTGTGAAATTAGTGAATGCTCTTACATTGAAAGACACATCGGAAAGTGCTGAATTTCAGGAGGTGAGCTAGTAGTTTCAATGTTTGTGGGCACCATTTAATGCACAGGAAGCCTGCATTTATTGAGTAAAATTTAGAGAATAAAAGAGGCCCTGCCCATTTTAACTCAAGACTAAAGGCAACTTCAATTTCCCAGAGCCTCCACAATGGGCACTTCAGGAAAGGTGAGGATGGTTTGACTGGATAGAATACAATAACTTTTTACATTGATAAAATTTGCTGTACAATTGTTTATTGATAAACTTTTAAAAAACGGAAATAGAATGTAGGCTTCATATGTTATTGATTAAGGATATCCTCGATTATGTAATAGGCATGTGCATAATGAAAAATGAAAATGGCTCAACAGGTAGCCTGAGCCATAGTTTCTGCAACCTGTTCTCCTTTCCACTGTTATCAATCACTTCAGCCTCACCTGCTGCTCTGGCTCCTCCTCCCTGATCTCTAGAAATATGACTTTAAGCAGAAACAAATTCAGGAAACCAGCACCACACCACCCTGCTGCAGTTAACTTGAACATATGTCTTATCTCTGATTATTACTGGTTTCTGCTTTGATTCCCTGTGCTTATCTTCCTTCCCTGAGATTCCAGTCCACCTGGCCTTCCAACATAGGCTTAAGTTACTCTCTTCCTGTCCCACTCATGAACTGCAAGCTGGTGTATAGATCTTCCTGAAGCCACATGATCTAGACCAGTGATTACCAGTTTTATTGGATACTATATCTATTAGTAAAAAAAAAGTACAAGCACCTCCATTACGTATATTTATTTTTAATAAGTTATATTCTTGCACCATTATGTCAAAATACTATCTGTTTTACAAAATACATGAAAAAGAACATTTGTGAGCAGATAAGAAAAAAATATAAGATTTTATTTCCATATCTCAGTAAGTTGTCTTGTTCATGCCTGGGAATATGTCTAGGAATTACCTGTTCTGAGCCACTTTTTAGGATACTATTACGTTTTGCCTCCAAATACCAGTCAGGGCACGCTATTGCCAGTATGCCTGGCCAGATGGAACTTTTCCTAGTGCCTGGTGAGTGGTTCCTGCTCTTGCATCTATCTACCACCTTACCCACCTACCACCCAGTCCCATCAGCCTCTGCTTCATCCCAGTGAAAGGTCTCATTCCAGGTTCCAATCTTGATCATTTTGTCTTATACTAACGTAATTAACTAATCAGCTCCCTGGGACAAGAAAAGGTAAAAGTTTCTTCAGGAGTTAGCAAATGGCTACAAGCAATAAACAGGTTCAGAAGGCAAATAGAAATTTAGTTACATAATTGTTATAGTTGTAATATAGTATGTTTCTCTCATACTATATTAATGGGCCGCACCAGAGTCCTTTTTTTCCTACTTGTTTCTATTGAGATGTTATTTGTAAAATGTAATTTATACCTGAGGTGTCTACACATAATAGATGATATATAAAAGTTTATATGTCACACAAAGCAATAAGCAAAGTAGGGCACATGTAACAAATGGTCCTGAGGCATTTATCGGGAAAAAATAAACTAGTATCCCTACCTTATATTAAAATAAATTCCAAACAGCTTAAGAACTGGGTAAAAAAAATCACAAATACAGCAAATATAGCTAAATATGTATCTACTCTTAAGATAAAAGCCCTCAAATTGTTAAAGCAAAGAAAGAAGTTACAAAAGAAAAAAAAAGTCAATGAATTTGACCGTATAAAACACCACGAACAAAAGTAAAAAGGGAACTAAAAATTGGAATATATAATTACAATAAATGTGAGCTGGAGAAGGCTCATCTATCTAACACATAAAGAAATTTTGCAAAAAGTAAAAAAACCTATACAACCCCAATAGAAAATAAGTGAAGAGACAAACAGAAAATTAACAGAAGGCAAATGGCTAATAAACATATTAAAACCATATTTATTCACACTAGTAGTCCAAAAATGTTAAGTAAAACAACATTGAAATACCATTTTAACCTAATATGTGGATGAAGATTTTTTTTTTTTAAATGATAAAAATTCCTGTGGCAGTACAGTAAGATGAGAACTCTCAAGCAGTGTGGCTTGGAGTGTAACCTGGTATAACCTTTACGGAAGTATTTTTTGCAACATATATTAATATTCTTAAAACAGTCATATTCTTTGACATAGTTATTTTACTAAGGAAATAGTCAGAGATAAGCCAAGGTTTTAGTCCAAAGATGTTCCTTGCTGATAATTTTAATAACTGGGAAAAGCTAGCAATAGCCTGAATCTCCAACAACTGGCAAATATATAACTGATGAAATCTTTTTAGGGTGAAACATTTTGTATACCTAGAAGTAATGTTTGAAATAATGTTAAGTGATATGGAAAAATGCTCATGATAAAATGCTAAATTTAAAAAAAGAAATTAGTAGGCCGGGCGCGGTGGCTCAAGCCTGTAATCCCAGCACTTTGGGAGGCCGAGACGGGCGGATCACGAGGTCAGGAGATCGAGACCATCCTGGCTGACACGGTGAAACCCCGTCTCTACTAAAAAAAAAAAAATATACAGAAAACTAGCCAGGCGAGGTGGCGGGCGCCTGTAGTCCCAGCTACTCGGGAGGCTGAGGCAGGAGAATGGCGTGAACCTGGGAGGCAGAGCTTGCAGTGAGCTAAGATCCAGCCACTGCACTCTAGCCTGGGCGGCAGAGCGAGACTCCGTCTCAAAAAAAAAAAAAAAAAAGAAATTAAAACTGTGCTATCCATGTAATTGCTATTAGTATCATACTTGTTTGGAAAAAGAATCGAAGAAAATAACTAAGAATTAGCAGTGATTATTTGGGAGTGTGTTGAGATTATGAAAAATTTATATTTCTATTTTTTTTCTATACATGTGTTGTGTGTGTGTGTGTGTGTGTGTGTGTGTGTGTGTAGTGTTTAAGAGTCTTGCTCCCTCACCCAGGCTGGAGTGCAGTGGTGCAATCATGGCTCACTGCACCCTGAACTCTTAGGCTCACACAATCCTCCCACCTCAGCCTCTTGAGAGTTGGTACTACAGGGACACACCACTCTGTCTGGCTAATTTTTATTTTTTATTTTTATTTTTATTTTTTGTAGAGACAGGACCTTGCTTTGTTGCCAGGCTGGTCTCTAACTCTAGGCTTCAAGCAGTCCTCTCACTTTGGCCTCTCAAAGTGCTGGGATTTCAGGCATTCCACCATGCCTGGCCTCTGGCCAGGTTTTTAAAGAAACCTAGAGTGCACATAAATTGTCTTTATAATAAAACTATTTTAAGGGCTGGGCATGGTGGTTCATGCCTGTAATCCTAGCACTTTAGGAGGCTGACACAGGCAGATTGTTTGAATCCAGCTTGGGCAACATAGGGAGACCTTGTCTCTAAAAAAAAAAAAATTAAAACAAGCAGCCAGGAGTGGTGGAGCACACCTGTTGTTGCAGCTACTCATGATACTCATGAGGTTGAGGTGGGAGGATCACTTAAGCATGGGAGGGCTGCAATGAGCTGTGACTGAGTTACTGCACTCCAGCTTAGTTGACAGAGCAAGATCCTGTCTCAAAAAAAAAAAAAAAAAAAAAAAAAAAAAAAAAAAGGGCCATTGTGCCTTGAATATAAATATTTTGTAGATTATATGACAAGAATTTTAAATTAATGTTTTCCTATTTGGATAAAATATAAAGTATCCAACAATAGAATGTAGTTAGAAGCTGTGAAATACAGAACCAGAAAAAACTATTTTAAAATTCATATGGAACCAAAAAGAGCCCAAATAGCAAAGGCAATCCTAATCAAAAATAACAAAGCTGGAGGCATCACCTTACCCAACTTTAAACTATAATACAAGGATACAGTAACCATAACAGAATAGTACTGCTACAAGAACAGCCAGATAGACCAATGGAACAGAGTAGAGAGCTCAGAAATAAAACCACACACCTAGGACCATCTGATCTTCAACAAAACTAAAGAAAAACAAGCAATGGAGAAAACGCTCCCCATTCAAAAAATGGTGCTGGGATAACTGGCTACCCATAATCAGAAGATCGAAGCTGGACCCCTTCCTTTCACCATACACAAAAATCAATTCAAGATGGATTAAAGACTTAAATATAAAATCCAAAGCTATAGAAACCCTGGAAGACAACCTAGGCAATACCATCCTGAACATACGAACAGGCAAGGATTCATGACAAAGACACCAAAAGCAATCACAATAAAAGCAAAAATTGACAAGTGGAACCTAAATGAACTTAAAAGCTTCTGCACAGCAAAAGAAACTATCAACAGAGTTCAATAGACAACCTACAGAATGGGAGAAAATATTTGCAAACTATATATCTGGCAAAGGTCAAACATCCAGCATCTATAAGGAACTCAAACAAATTTAGAAGAGGAAAACAAACAACCCCATTAAAACATGGGCAAAAGACATGAACAGACACTTTTCAAAAGAAGACATACATGTGGCCAACAAGCATATGAAAAAACCCTCAATATCACTGATTATTAGAGAAATACAAATCGAAACCACAAGACACCATCTCATACCAATCATAATGGCTATTATTAAAAAGTCAAAGAATGACAGATGCTGGCAAGGTTTTAGAGAAAAGGGAACACTTATACACTTTTGGTGAGAGTGTAAATTAGTTCAACCATTGTGGAAAGCAGTGTGGCAATTCCTCAAATAGCTAAAAGCAGAACTACCATTTGACCACGCAATCCTGCTACTGGGCATATTCCCAGAGGAATATAAATCATTCTACCATAAAGATACCAGCACACAAATGTTCATTCCAGCACTATTAACAATAGCAAAGACATGGAATCAACCTAGATGCCCATCAATGACAGACTGGATAAAGAGAATGAGGTACATTTACACCAAGGAATACTGTGCAGCCATAAAAAAGAATGAGATCATGTCTTTTAACATGGATAGACCTGGAGGCTATTATCCTTAGCAAATTAACACAAAAACAGAAAACCAAATACTGCATGTTCCCACTTGTAAGTGGGAGCTAAATGATGAGAACTCATGCACACAAAGAAGGAAACAACAGACACTGGGGTCTACTTGAGCAGGGAGGGTGGGAGGAAGGAGAGGAGCAGAAAAGGTAACTACTGGGCTTTGGGCTTAATACCTGGATGATGAAATAAGATGTACAATCAACCTGTGACATGAGTCTACCCATATAACAAACCTTCACATGTACTCCCGAACCTAAAATAAAAACTAAATAAAGAACTGTGAAATGCTTATATATATCATATTTGACTGTGGACAAACCACGACTCTGCTCTACTTTATTTGTAAAGTTGTATTAAGTTCCCCATAAAGGAAGCTGTCCAAGAGACAGTCCAGCAGATTGCTCAATGGCCATAGGCTTTGGTGTCCGGAAACCTAGGTTGGAGCACTGGCTCTATCTGCGCAAGCCTCAGCCCAACTGACCAGGTGTGTCATTGTTTTCCCTTCCATGGACACCTTGTAAATCTCATTTTCTAATATCAGAATAATGACTGAATATGGATAATCATATCTTCTAGATATTTTCCCCCCCGAGATGGGGTCTTGCTGTCACCCAGGCTGGTGTGCAGTGGCACAATCACAGATCACTGCAGCCTTGACCTCCCAGGATCAAGCAATCCTCCCACCTCAGCCTCTCGAGTAGCTGGGACTACAGGTATGTGCTACCACGCCTGGCGAATTAAAAAAAAATTTTTTTGTAGAGACAGGGTCTTCCTATGTTGCCCAGGCTGGTCTTACACTCCTGGACTCAAGTGATCCTCCCACCTTGGCCTCCCAGAGTGTTAAGATTATAGGTGTGAGTTACTGCACCCACCTGGCCATCATCTAGATTTTAAATGCCAAAGTGATAATATGGAGCAGATAGAATAAGATCCAGAAATAAACAAATACCCAAGTGATACTCTCATTACTGCTTTCTTTACTAGGTGCCCTTGCTTCCCAGCATAACAACATGTACACACAGTCCTAGCCCAGCCATGGTTCTTAGCATTGCAGTTAGATCATCATCACCGAAGTCACATTCTCTAGTCACATTATACAAAAAATGTCAAAGAATCTTGCCCCACCCCTTTTTTTGGATGAGGGAGTAAACTAGGCAACTGTGAGGTTTTTACACCATAAAATTATTTGTTAACTCTGTTGACATTTGACAAAATGGCTTTATGCTGGCTTTATAGCAGCAAAATCTCTATTTGTTTCTTTAAAAATGCTGTGATTAATCTTTTCCTTTAAAATAAACAATAGTGCTGCCAAAGGAAAAATGTATAACTGTTTGAAAGGAATATATTTTATGTTTAACATATCTTTATATATAAACAAAATAAAATATTATATGACTTCTCTCTAGTTACAATCATCTTCATAAACAAATACTTCAGGAATAGATTGTTAATTGGCAAGCTAACTGGATGTGGTACTTGTTCTGGGAGCATCTCTGTTACTTCCATTACTCAAACTCCCTCCACCTGCAAACACAGTCACTACACACAGCATACTCCTCATTATCACAATGGGATATAGACGATGATTGAAGAAAATGTATGCATTTTTTCATTCATGATTTTACTTCTCTCAAAGGGACTTTTTAGCTCTAAGTAAAGTCTGTTTATGAATTTCTGATAAAACCCAACTCATTTTACAGTATTATTAAAATTTCATTTTCATGGAATCTCTTTTCCATATCTTAATGTATTTTTAGGCAAAGTCATGTTATTTTTCAAAATTGGGTTTGTTTCAAAATTTGATCATTAAAAAGGATACTAAATTATTCTTCCTCCAGCTGAAAATCAAGCCCTCCATGGCACCCCAGAAGGAATCATCACTCAGTGAGGAGTGATGTCATAGGAGTGTTGAATTAATAAATGCTTAATGAATACATGAGTGAATACAAGAATGAATAAACCCATAAGGCAAATGAATTTTGATTCTTTCCTATCATTTAATAAGGCAAGCTAATTTAACCAAAGGCAGAAATCAAATCTACCAGTGTATTTCAAGTATAACCACTATAGGTAGGTTTTGTCTTAAAAAATAGAAAAGCCTAAAATAAGACAGCTGATTTTCAAGCAAAGATGAGAGCAAACACAAAGCCCTTTCAGAGCTACATGACGGAAATTATGCAGAAAGTAACGACTCCCTCTTCCAGTCACCAACATATGATACTTGGGGAAGAATGTACAAGAAACTGTGAAGCACTTCAGACAGACTGCCCAGCTCTATTTGCTAATACCATTCATGATTAGTTCACATACCACCCTCCTATTTCTCAATCTGAAGGTTCACCCAGATGTTTGCCCTAGTTTTCCTTCCTATTTTGCTTTTGATGTGGATTGATTTGAATAAAACATTTAAGAAACACTCATTTAGAGTAAGAGCTAAATGTCCATTTTTTAAATGATATCTTGGCTTAAAGATAGAAAAGCAGTCATTAATTTTTTTGACCTAATAACTAAAAATGATGTCAAGCAGAGCAGATGGCAAGAAGAGTGCTTGTACAGCACTAAGCACCTCATGGTGTAGGATGACTCAAACAAAGCACAGGTCAAGAAGTCCCTGGCTTGACCAACATTGGTCAGAGGAGTTCCAAGAAAATACATTTTTTCTTCTTCTTCTTTTTTTTTTTTTTAACATTTCTTCTTCTTTACATTAATGAATCATATTTTCAATTGAAAAAATTAATTAGCACTCATAGTAAAATTCCCCCAAATTTAAAAATGGTGAGTACTCAGTCCCCTTCTACCTCACATTCCAAACTTGTAGCCACCTCTTCCTCAAAGCTAGCAACTTTTACCATCACCTTGAGTGCACATGCAGAAAGATGCTTTTGGGTGAAACATATTTATGTATGTACAGTCTTTGCATATTTTTCCATAACTGGGAACATTGTGCCTTAACTTTTCCACTTAAAAATACACCTTGACTACAACAATAATGATGCAGACATTCAAGAGAATCACTTTCTGCTGTAAGAAAGATGAGAATGCAGATACTTTGGAAAATAACCAAAAGGTTAAACTTAGAGCTACCGTTTGTTCCAACGATTCCATTACTAGGAATATACCCAGAAGAAAGGAAAATATATGCACACACAAAATCTTTTGCCTCAATGTTCATTGCAGCACATTTCAAAATAGCCACAAAGTGAAACAATGCAAGTGTCTTATTAACTGATGAATAAATAAGCAAAATGTGGTATATTCATACAATGGAATATTACTTGGTCCTAAAAAATGAAATCTGATCTATGCTACAACATGAATGTGTCTTGAAAATATTATGCTAAGTGAAAGAAGCAAGTCACAAAAGACCACATATTATATAATTCAATTTATATGAAACATCCAGAATAGGCAAATTACAGAGAAAAAAAAGGTAGATTAGCCGTTGCCTAGGGCTGTGGGGTAGAGGAGAGGCAGGTAGTATGGAGCAAATAATGGGGGAGTTAGAGGGTGATAACTATAAGGTAAGGGGTTTCTTATAGTGGTAGTAAAATATTCTAAATTGATTTTGGTGACGGTTGCAAAACTGTGTGAATATACTAAAAATCACTAAATTATATACCTTGTATTGATGAAGAGTAGGGTATGTGAGTTATATCTCAATAAAATTCTTCCAAAACAACACAAGAAGCTTCTCTATGTATTGACACGTGGTCAAGTGCAAAATACAAACAGAGGAACAATGAATGTGCAGATTATACTTCTTTTTGTTTAAAAGGGGAGGAAGAGAATAGAATTTATGTTTTCATTGCACTTACATAAATTCTAAGGGTATATACAGAGAAAACCAATGAAAATGGATACATGGAAGTGTGCATATCTTCTTTTCAAAGTATAAAATAATAACAATAGTAAATGTCATCTGGAGATACTGTCATACCAGAGAGATCTTCCTCATAGATTCACAGTACTGTCTTATAGTTGTGCATCAGTTGTTCAATTAGCTGTATACTGATTGACATTTAGGCTTTCTCCAGTGTTCTGTTACAAAATCTCCAGCAGAACATTTCTGTATATATACTTTTGCACCTTTACAAAGTACATAGAGTAAATATTAAAAAGTGAAGTTGCTAGATAAAAGATAGATGAAAATCCTTAAAGTAACACAACTAAAGAATATCCCTTAAATTTGTTGACAAGTATAGTAGCTGTAACCCCACTAGGATTTTAATGCAATTACTGAGCAAAATATACTTTTTTTCTCATAAGAATAAATGAAAACTTAGGATTTCCCCATTCTCTGTAGTTAGAGCATTAAAAAGGAAGCACAATAAGTTCCTTTTAAAAGAAAGTCAGACAAAAACCAAATGGTTTATTCTATGTAAGCTCTGGAAGCTGAGAAAGAGAAGCCTCCTTTTAATAGGCATGAATTTATTTGAATTCATTATGTGGCTTCTCAAATGCTGTGCAGATTTAAAATGACCTTTCAGCCTCAAAGTGGGAGTCTCAGAGCAAAAGGATGAAGAGAATCTGTTTCAATTAAGATAAACATCAACTACCAAGACCCAATTACACCATTTGAATTTGAAGAAGGCAAAACTGTTGTCAAAAAAAATTGGAAAGCATCAGGACAGCAGTAAACTTGGCAAAATTTAATTGCATCCCGTTTTGATGATGTTACTGAGTGTTCATGGAACACAGGGCTATGTTTGGATGCATTCCTCCCTTTCCTTCCCTCCACTCTCCCTGGCTCATTTTGGAGTTGTTTTTGAGTGATTCTATTTAGCTGCATTGGCATCTTTACTTAAATGGACATATCTGTGCAGAGAAAATTGTGTTATTCATTATGGTCAAATAATGGTAGATAATTGACTAACAACTGTGTGAATATAGTAAAAATCAATACATTATATACCCTCTATAGATGAAAAGTGTGGCATGTGAGTTATATCTCAATAAAGTTCTTCCAGAACAACACAAGAGGCTTCTCTATGTATCAACGTACTGTCAAGTGCAAAATACAAACTGCAGAACAATGAATGTGCTTCGTTTTGTGTAAAGAGCGGGGATGGGCATAGAATAATAGAGTGATAGATACATCTTTAATAAATGTTATGATGTTGAAATAATTACAGTGCAACACATTTCATACTAAATAAAAATCTTATTTTAGTTACTTTTGGTTGTTATTGTTGCTTTTGTCATTATTTTGCTGTTTTGTGACCCCAAATATACTTGAGAACTTGAATACATGAGGAAAATGATTGTGGCAATGATGTGTGATGGGTTTCAGTTTATACAGGCCAAACTGTGTTTGCCTTTTGAAACTGATGGAACCCATTCATAAACTCCTTAAGGGTGGCCAGGAAAAAGAACACCACATACATCCTGGGCAGTCTTTCCAGCAAGAATATCAGTACCTGGCCTGTGCTATGCGTGGCTGTCATGCTCATCCCTACTGCAGTTTGGGGAGCCATGGCTTACATCTGCCTTTTGCACAAACCATGTCATTCATCCAGCAGGCACATCCTATTATCAGCTGAAGGCCAACATTACGTTCTTTGGGAAAACTTTTCCAACCATTTGGTAGAATTTTGTTTTGTTTTGTTTTTGTTTTTTACACATATATATCTACTATTCAATTACATTTAGAACTCAAATCATAAGTAAATTTAGCTCATAGAGGCATTAGAACACTGAAATCTGTGCACTTATGGCAAGAGAGAATTCAGTGTGGGTTGCCTGGTGTGTGACTTGCTACTTAAAGTCAAAGTGAGATCTTACACCCAATAAAAATGCTCTTGTAGTTGAGCAAGTCAAACTCTTGAGAGGGTCTTAAACTTTGTGTAAAGAGGAGGGATTTACAGCAGCAGAACATTTTCAAGGGAACTTTTATTTCAGAAGGCTTTCCTTCTTTCCTAGGTGAAGTCCACTCTCTCTGACCTCGGCTCACCAAGGCCCCTGGGAAGACAGGCTAGCAATAGAAATCAGGTCAGGTATCTACAGAAAACACCCCAGTCAAAGACAAACAGTGGGGACTTGTAGGTAAGAAACCCATCATTTCAGGTTGTCCAACTTTTCACTAGAAATCTATACATGAGTGCCATGTAAATGTAAGTTCTTAAGACAGCAATCTTTCACTTCTTTTCCTTTTTAAGTGATTGAAAAAGATAGCCTTTCTACTCCTCATATCTGCTGGATATTCGAGGCCTTTGTACCCCTATAATCCTCTTCTTCCCAATGTTTGTTTGGTTCGTTCAGTTCTCAACTTCCCTGACCACTCCAAATATAGTGTATCTCTAGGATACACAGCCACAAAGAGACACACAGACACAGACACACACCCATACACAGATACATACAAACACACTGTTTAACTCGGTCCCTCCTGTGTTCTCTTCATGCACTTAAAAGACAATTAGGAATAATTTTACTGAGTGAATTTGTTTTGCTTGGTAAGTTCCAGGAAGGGAGGAAGGCCCCATTCCATCTCCAGAGCTGAGCACAGAAAAGAGATAAAATATATTTTTTTTCTGTATAGAAACTACCCTAAATAAAACTGTAGAAAATTATTCTAAATAAAAATCTTGTTGTTGAACATTTTATATAAAAGTATATTTATCTTTTATCTTCTTGTATCATCACTGTAGGCTACTATTAAAATATAATTTATATATATTTAAGAACTGATATACTTCTAGTTATATCAGTTAGAAATATATGTCATATATCATATAAATAACATATCATATATAATCATATATATCATACATAGATATATATATTAGAAATATCAGTTAGGTATTTCAGTTTACAAATAGCATTTTTCTAAATAATATACAATTTAGAATATAAGGTATATATATTTTAAGAAGACTATGTCAAAGAAGTTTCAAAGCCAGATTTAGTTAGAAGGGATACTGATTTTTTTCCATATTCATGTGACTTTAACAGAATAATACATTTAGATTAAACCTAGATTCATACTTTTATTTTCAAATTAAGCAAAAATTAAGTTTTACCTAGAACTGTTAAGACATTTTGAATAAACTTTCCATTATCATTTCACTTGTGAAAGATCATATACATGTCATACCATATACCATTTTGTAAATGGGTAAAATTCTTACATTCTCAAACAGTAACTTGTTTTAAAACTAACATGAAAACACAAACATAAACAAGAAAATATTAACAGGAGTTTTTCCCTTCTAAGAATAAACTGGCTAGCATTTTTTTCGTTTGCTGTGTCCCTAGCATTACTAGAAGCACTTTCTATGTATTATTTCACTTAACATTCACAGAAACCCCATGGGTAGCTTTTCCCCCTTGTCCAAAATCATCCAGCACGTAAAAGATTAGTTTCAAATTCGTTTGACTTCAGAGTCCACCCCCTTCTCTCCAGTACATATTGTTGGTAATTCCAAACTGCCCTGGAATTTTAATAGCTCAGTTCTATGTTTTCCTACAGCCTAACAAAATAGAAATACTTTGAATGAAGTTAAGCACATAAGGTCTGACTTCAAAATGATACCATAGTTTAAAACTAGCCATTAACTTTTACATGGAACAAAAAGGAATATTTATAAAGCCATACAGAACATGGCCATCTGGCCTACTCCTGATGCAAGAAGCTGAAACATGCTTCTGAAAACTAAGTGCTTTTTATTTCTTTCTTTAGAATTGTTAAAAGTTTCTTGGAAAACTGAGAAAAAAAAGAACCTACTTTCTCTTGAGGATTCCAGAGCAAGTATCTTTCATGTAGCATTAATGTTCTATTTACCCACCAAAAACAAGGGTTAAAAGCAATGGTTACACAGAGTCCCTCCCCAAGCCTCTCATAAATAATCAGAAATATCCTAAGGGACCAATTATCTCCTATTACTCCCATTAGTCAGAAATTCACATATTGCAAATAATAACTTCTTCTCTCCATTGGTCTGAATGAATTTATCCAGGATGTTATACTTAAATCAGAAATTGTGAGGATTATGACCAAACAAGTTTCCAAGAATTTAACATTTTTTTCTACCAAACTTTATAGGATTTCACAAATTCCAGCATGAGTTGATACACAAGGGTCTTCCTTTTCTGTTATCTGACTACCTGAATCTATCCTGTCTTAGCCAAATAGATTATCTGTTTCTCCTTTAAAAAGACTGTCCTGAGAGTATTTTTTTTCTTTTTCTCCCCAAGTTGGTTCCCATTCTGAATTTGGACACTCATGAACATAGAAATAGAAGAAGACTTTAAAGCAACTATTTATTCAGAAACATTTCAGAAGACTACTAAGGTTTTTATTCGGTGTTCAGTTAAGACTTCCCTCGAAGGCTGGGACTTTATGTTAATTTGAAATCTACAGGGTATGTCACACCTATGCTATATTTAGGAAGCAACTGAGTGAAGATGAAACACCTAATGCAATCGGCACCAAGGAAATTTGGTACTTTAAACATTTTGGAAAGCCCAAGGTTGCATGTGTAGTTACATTTTCTATATTCTTTCTCTATCTCTTTTACACACCTAACACACAAATGGCATGAATTATGAAAGCAAATGTGTTTGGTACTTTGAACAAACTATCCACCTTATTGAAGTAAATTAGCTAAAACTCTTCTTCGTGTATTGGAAATTTAGACAATTTTTTGGCTATTAAGAAATGACCCATGGGAAATTTGAAAGATAAACTTCTCTGCTTTATTCAGGAAATTACTAATAATTTAAAAGAAAGTCAAATAGTCAACATAACAGAAACAGTGAAAAACCAAACCAAACAAAGCTTCCAAAAAGCGAATTACTTAAGAAGGGATGACCAAGCATATAAAGCTAAGAGAAGGAAGAGGTTCAAGTTAGAAATTAATTTAGAATTCAATTAAAATCTTATAAGTCAGGTTTATAAAGCTTATAAACAAAATCTTATAGGTTTTCCTGATTACTGGCTAAAGTTAATAAAAATCATTTATGGAATTTCCCACAATATGCACCAAAAAAAACACAAAAAAACAAAAAACAGTAGAGGATAGTAAAATGGGATGGGTTTTAAAGTCAGACTAAGTTCAAAATTAGCCGTATAGAACTGGAGCTGTTGTAACTGCACACAAACGCTATAGTAGTCCAGATGTACAACTGGCAGTCATAGAATAATGTGGTTCATTGTGAAAGTCTGATAATAATTTGATATTTTGTTGTAAACAGGTTTTCCATTGTTGCATGGTGCCCTTGTATGGCAGTTGTAACCCTTAAGGGCAAGCCCTTTAACTGAACTACAGTTTGACATAAATGCCATTTCCTTCTGATTTCCTGCATTGAATCTGGTCTTTGACAGTCCATTCAAAAGTTTCTGTTAGATCCCTATTTGGTGTAATGGCCTCACTTAGATTAATGCAGTTATAGCTAGGGATTATGCACAGTAACAAAGGAATACAATAGCACTCGACCATAGTGACAGTAAAATGAGTTTATTTAGAGAGCTAACAAACAAGCTAGTAGCAGTTATTTGTAGAAAGAAAATGTTTATTTCTCCTATTAGTGAAATAGAGCCTCAAGCATTTAAAAAATATTTTAACTAGGGCCTATAAAAATGAAGGTCTCCTGAAGATTATTTGTAAAAACAGATTTTGGCAACAAGTGAAATAATGCCTTATATTCATTTTATGAGTTAATTTTGTATAAAAATCGCTTTTTCCCAACTATTTTTTCCTGATGTGCCCTTTTTGTGTTCCCTCTCTATAGATATATTAAAATGTTCTACTCCATATATTTTGTCTTTGAAAAATCAAAGGTTAAATTCATCAACATAAGAAAGAAATCTGTTGGTTTTAAAATTTATTTAAATAAAAATAAATTTAAATATTTAACTTGGCTGACACAGCCTTGGTAGGAGGTGATTAAATAAACAATTTACCTAGAATAAAAATATCTCTTATTAAAATGGCATGGATTTCCAGGCCAGTAAGAAAAGAAAATATCTCTCTAACCCAGGGAAAGTATTTTGGTCTAAAAAATCAAATATTCCAGATTTATTTTACATTACTCCACCCCAAATTCAAGTAGGGAGGTTTTAAAATTATGTTGTTTACCACTGGATTTCTGGAAGCAACTGAAACACTTAACTATAAATGCACACTCCTACCATGAAAGTAAAAAATATTCCAAGGATATAGTAGTAGGTGAAACTAGAAGTCCCCTGCCCTATAGGAATACTTTAGAAAGTCACTAGATCATAAATTTTATGAAGGTGAGGGCTGTATATTTCATCATTGTCTCTCTAACAGTTAGCAGGGAGCCTGGGGTAGAACAAGCTTAATAAACAAATAAAGCAATAAAAAATGCACCTTTACTTTTGCAACTAGTAGACCCACAGAAATAAAACTTGTCTTGAAGGACTATATATTTTAAGCTATAGAACTAGACTAAATGATCAGGTAGCTACAACATGTTTCTGTATAATACTAAAACAAATTGCTTCCTCTATTATTAAGGATTAAGCTTTAATTTCTTTTTTTTTAAAAGCCTTAATTTCTTGCCATTCCCAATATTTAAGACTGGGAGTGTGGTAAAGCTAAAAGCTGGCTTCACAATGGGAAAAGTTCACAATACAAGCAGGTAAGCTAACCCTAAGTTGTTCCCTGACTTTGAAGGTCGGGGGTCAATCCCTGTGTTAGGGCTCTAGGACAAGTTTGTCACTTTGGTTCAGCATCCCTGCTGTGGAATCTGCTCATATGTGACAACTGTGTGGGGTTTCAAGATGCACACAGTGAGGTTAGAGTGAGTCTGAAGTGGTGGTCTTAGTACTTACCACCAACAGATTTCTTGGCTTCACATAAAAATCACTCATTGATAGAGTCAGAAGGTCACCATGTCAGTCGGGTGATAACCACGTACAACACACTTATCAGCATTTCTATATGCACTATTCATTACTAGTTTATGACACGAGAAGAGTCATTCGAGCAGTCAGAAAATATGGAGGAAAACTTGGAAGTATATATTTTAGAATGGAAAACACAGGAGGCAATGGAAGGTGTGCCTAAATCAGAATTGCCAGCGCTGGTGGTAAACTAAAGGTGAAAGAAAGCTACAGGGAAGAGGCAAAAATCCTCCCAGATACTACACAACTCTTGCCATAAAGAGTAACTACTGTGTCTACAACTCACCCATTACAATCTCCTGAAAAGTACCATCTACTAAAATAAAATTAAAAATAAAAATTGATGGCAATATTCTTTGTAATATGGAAGAACTCACTGTTCTACTCTCCATGCAAAGGACAGATGGTGAATGCCCATGATGGAGCAGGCATGGTGCTGGGAACAGGGGTTTGTTGCTCTAAAAACATAAGAAAACCCAGTCTACCTCAAAACATGCTCACAGGAGAGGCACGTGAGACAGAAGACAATAACTGTAATCTTTCAAGGGTTAGAGAAGTGTACAAGGTTTCATGAGAGCACAGAGAAGAGAGTTTTAATTCTAATTGGGGAAGTCTAGGAAGGCCCTTCAGAAGAAATGTCCATTGAGGGTCAATCTAAGCAACAGAATTTGGACATTAAATCATACTAAAATAATTATTATAAAATGACAACAGTTTAAAATGCTCGAATAGTCATATATACCAAATTATTATTTAAATGGCAAATCTGATTTTTACCTGTATTTGTATCTCAAACAAAAGTTTGCTTAATTACCTATACTTAAGTGAGAATGAATGAACCATATCCACATCAACAAGGGATCATCTTTCAAACATAATTTTGCAAGGGGGTGAGGGAAACAGTCAAACACAAAAGAGTACATGCTATATTATTCCTTTCATATAAAATTCAAAAGCAGAAAATTAAAAAAGTTTGTGATTTTCAAAATCAGGATCACTGTTACTTTTGGTAGGTTAGTAGGTTGGGGAAGGGGCTAAAGGAGCACAAAGGTGACTTTTGGCTGCTGGTACTACTATTTTTAATCTGGGTGGTGATTACAGGGGTGACCTTTGAAAAGTAGAATTACTTATTTTATTTTATTTTTTGCATTTGCAACATCAAAAAAGAGTTTTTCTGTTTACAATATTTATATGTTCTTCATAGGTGACAAATAGCCAAAACATGTCAAAAAATACACACATATTTGTATGTATGCATAAAACCTGTATCTGCTACAACTTCATTTGCATGTAAATTTAACGGTGGGAATAGATATATAGAGTTACAATGAGATCACCAAGGCCATTTAAATGGCAAGCAGCCACATTATATCCCTCTTCTGCCTGGCAGAGATCACCAATTGATCACAGCACATTTTCTCTCTGAGACCAGCGCAGCTCTCAGTACATTATTCCAAGCGGCTACTGCTATTAGTAATTACAAGTTGCCCATAGATTAAAAAGATTAGCTATCTTGGTTTTAAACAATGCAGACTATCTAGTTATTTTGATATTTACATGAAAAAGATCTTGTAATAATGGAGGAATTTCACATATATTTCTAGGTAAGCGTAAAATTTCATTCCTATGTACGTAAAATAATTTTTTCAATTACAAGAACACCTTTAAAAAGTTGTCTGCTAACATCAAGTTTGCTTTTGTGTGTGTGTCTTATATTACCCTAGAAGCTCTTATTGATTCATATACTAGTAGACTCTTAACAAAACACAGAAAAGTAATTGGGCTATTTCTCTTCAAAGCAAAAGACTCAGGGAATCTTCAATGGTTAATTTTTTTTTCCCAAGCTGGTGAACTCCACCCTCAATCACACTTAGACCAATGTGCGGTTGTTAATTATAACAAAATAATGCATTTACAGTTTATTTTGTTTTGTTTTGGTAACTACTCATAATAAAATAGTAGATATCAGAGACAGGAAAGCTAAATGCCTGCTCTAACGTATTGCATTCTTGACCTTTCTAGCGCCTATGGCTGTTCAGTTCATCCTAACACTTCACGCTGCAAGAACAGACCTAACCAGATCTCTGTTTTTGTCTGTTGTCCTTTAGAAATCATAGAGAAACCATGTTAAGCCTTCTGTGCTGAGCTGGGATGGCAGGAAAAAAGAAAAAGGAGTCCTTCTCAGTCTGGTCTAGTAGAGAGGATGAGGCTCAGCTCCAGGGAGATAACAATCTGTGAATTACACAACCAAGAATGCACCTTAGGACTAGAGGAGTAAGGGATTTGGAGAGGTAGGGAATGCCTGGCAGTGTGATTACCATAGGACCGAGCCACAGGGTGGCACCCAGTAGGAAAGATACATGGAGATAGTCTTTACAAAGGTGCTCCCAGAGATAATGCTCAGGCACCTGGTCATTCCTTTCAGATGAGACCCCTGTGTAGTGGTGCTTCCCTAGAGGGTTCTCACTGAGTTTTAAATAACTAAATCAGAGGTGGTCCAATTGACCACTTCTTATTTTGCCACCTCCACTAAGTAGTTTACTTCTTTGACCCACCTAGATAGCAGTGTGTCTTCTTTGAATCACACTGTTAATGTGATTTATCTGGAATATGTAGGTCTATATAAATGCTTAATTCTGACTGTGTTAAAAAAGACTGCCTTATGGAAAAGAAGCCCTTGCAAAATGAATCAGCTTTCACATTTAGAGTTCTTGATTATTTAGAAAGTCATACCAATATGCAAACTTCAAAAATGCACAATATAAGCTAATATTTCCTGATCACTCACAAGGAGCCAGCCATGTGCTAAGCACTTTAGGTAGATCAACTCATTGAACATATTAACATATACATCATTGCTCAAGGCAACATTTTATAATTAAGAAAATATGCGAATCATGAAATTATCTTATTTGCTACCCAAATTTAGGCAAGCTACTTTACTACATTAGGCCTCAGTTTCCTCATTTGTAAAATGAAGAATAAGACTAATGAGTACTGTCTAGGATTTATCATGAGCATCTAATGAGATAATTTGGTCAAGTGAACAGCATAGTGCTGGCACATAGTTCAGTACACAATAAATACAAATCGCCACCATTTTTAATTCGGTTACAGACTATATTGAAAGGAAAGAAGTGAATTTAAAATTTCAAGATGTGAATTACAGCTACTTACTTAGCTATATGACATAAGTTTAGGAATTACATTATAGCTCAATAAAAATTATAATAGAACTGCTTTCACACATTTGCCTGACAGACTAATTTTTAGCTCTCTTTTTCAGTTCAAACTTCATTTTTGAAGTTAAAAAAATATTTCTCCAGCCAGGCATGGTGGTGTATGCCTGCAGTCCCAGTTATTGGGAAGGCTAAGGCAGGAGGATTTCTTGAGACTAGGAGTTCAAGGCTGTAGTGCATATGATCACACCTGTAAATAGCCACTGTACTTCAGCCTGGGAAACACAGTGAGACTCTGTCTCCAAATATATATATATATATACACACACACACACACACACACACATATATTCTAAATATATATATAAAATATTTTATATATATTTTATATATATTTTATATATATATTTTTAGAATATATATATATATATATAAAATTCAACAAATCTGTTTACCACCTAAGCACTGACATTGTTTTTAACAGTTTTTCTGGACCCTACTTGACTGGAAATGTTAAAGACTAGTAAAATGTTTCCAGCTCCACATTGGGGTTAGGGATGGGGAAAATCAGATTATAGGTTATTCTCTGCGGTCTCTTTTATTTCAAAGGTTTTATGGTGCTACTAACTGGTCAAATGACAGAGAGAAGGAAAACAGTGCAATTTATAGTCTGACCAGAGGAAGAGACTCAGCAAGCTGAACGAGTCAGGAACTAGCTAGATCTCCAAGGAATGGAGCCGTGTCAAAGTCCATGTTCTATTTCTTGATATATATCTAGGGCTCAGGGTTGGAGGCTTATATACAAATCTTGGGGGAAAGGGCAGACAAATACCATAGGCAAACATGTTCTTGATATACATAAGATTAAAAGAAGAAACTTGAACAATCTAGGACAGGAAGGAAAGGTATAAGTAGCAGTTTGTTGACTACTTTTCTAATACCATGAAACAGAGCTATGTGTGGCCAAAGCAGTTCGGATAGTGAGGAAAAGCAAACAAAACAATAAGAACAACAACAATGGCAACAACAAATACGGGATGTAGATTCAACAGACAAGGATTTTTCTGCAGTACTGTAATTTTATAAGCTGTGCGACTTCAATTTTTATTTGTACAGTTGCTTTGAGGATAAAATGAGCTCAACCGTATATAGTACTAAGTTCACTGTCTGTCAAAGAGTAGATGCCCAATACAGTGTAGCTATCATCATTACTAAGGTTATGACTCCAACTATGACTATAGACCTAAGAGCTGCTGTCTCCAGCTAGCTAGTGATCCAGCTGCCAATCAGTTACTTGCTATTCTATAACAAAGTTGCAGTTATCAGAGCAAAAATCACAGCCAGCAGTTGCCTATCCCATGTTAGAATGCCATTGGTTAAAAGTGGGCACATTTTACGGTAATTTATCCTGACTAAAATGGTATCAGTCATATAAATTCCTTGATGCAAAGAAAAAACTCTGTGCCACATTGCAATGGAATGACATCATGAATGTTAGGAATTATTATTTTCTGTATTCCATATGAATGTCTCAAGCAAGTTCATTAAAAGGAGCTCAATTTCTCATCTTTGACGTATTTTAAACAAGGAAGAGAATTAGGTACAATGGGAGCACTTTTCTCTAGAAAGTCTGAAAACAATTACTTACTGAAATTATGTTTAATGAAACATTTCTTTTAACAAGTCACACTGGTGCCATCCATTTTAGAATGAATATTTTGCAATATGAAGTGAGAAAAGACCAAGAAGTCACTCACTAGCAGTTTTCAAAGGCCACAAAGAAGAATTGGTTTATCTGTTGATTCACTCTCATTATATCTACTGACAACTAAGAGGAAATGGGTTAGAATTTAAGGAAAGAAGATTTGTTTTAGATATAAAGAAAACTTCCTAACTATGTGGGTTTAAAACATCAGGACTGCTTCCTATAAGGGACTTTGGAAGTTGCAATTCTTGGTGTGCATACATTCTACACCTAGTTTCTAGTTTTCGAATTTCTTATTCTTCCTCATGTGTAGTAGAGAAATGGAAGGGCTTGCAGGTGACCCCCTTTATCCTATGGCAGAAATTCTTAGGGCTGAGATGGGGGGCAAATGTCCTCTACAATGAGTTTCATTAATGGCAGCTTTTGCCCAGAGGTTGTCAGTGTTACTAAACAGGGTAGGGTGCTAGATGGTGGATACTTACTTCAAAGTGGGTTGGAGTTCTTTCATATTGGTCTCTCTATAATCTCTTTTTTCTTGCCACACTTCCCCAGCTCTTCCCTTGAGATATTCCCTGTGTTTTTCTAACTCTTATTCTGAAGAGCAGTTCACCCTTCTGTTAGCTTCTCTAATTCGCATCCTCAGCCATCACCCACGATGCTCCTTAGGGAGCCAACCTCCTTAGAAGGCTTAGGACAGGCAATAAATACTTATAATGTTGCCCTTGTCATGCTAAGAAACTGTATCCATAGGTTCTGGCATTCTTCCTACTTTCCATACTTTTGAAATGCTTTCTTATTTAGGTCAAACTTGACAAAGAACTAGGCAATTTGAGAGCTGAGACATACCACTGGCACAGGCTCTCATTAGTTAGTTACCTGTACACAGTTATATTTAACACTGTCTTACCCAGGCTTGCTGTCATCGTGCCCCACGTGGTACCCCAGCCCTTCCCATAGGCACCAATCCCTGGAGAGATTTGGTGCTTGTGGCTGAAGTATACCTTACTTCTGTCCATTTTCTAATATACCTTCAATCCCTGTATTATCTTTTGAGGTATTGGATCACCTCTGGAAAGATTTTCTAAGAAAATCTATATTGATTTGTTATTAAGACTGTGCTTTCTTTATGACTCTCTTCCTCACCAACCTAGCTAATATCCCTCGGGCCCTATTCTCTTTACCTTTATCTAGGCTTTGAAAATTCTATATGTTTAGTATTAGTATTATTGAGAATATTTATACATATCGCTCAGCATCTTTCCCTACAAAAAAAGTTAAAAACTCCTTAAAGGCCTCATTAATATTCTTCCTCTTCAATTTCATCTTAGAATCTACTTTTCTCAAACTTGCTAGTAATGGTTGGGTGGATCCATGACTAACCATTTCTGTACTCGTGGTTACCTTCATGTCATCATCTCTTCTGATTCAATAGAATTCACTACATGATTGGAATGATTGACAGAGGAACTAGTAAGTGGGCTATTCCTTTACCTCTGCTAAAAGGGAAGTTTTAATGATAAGGTCAAAACCATGGTGTGCCCCAGATCTGTGGGGAAGGAAAAAACAGAGATGCAGTCAGGACTAAGTATTATTGTACACATAACCACAGCCAGTTGACATGATAGAAAAAGAGGGTGGAGAACCCCACTTTGAAATACCAAAAGAAGCGTCTTTCTTCTGAAGAATTTAATACTAATTCAGCATTTCTTTACAAACAACCATACTCACTTCCAGAAATATCAGCTATGCATTATACGGTGTTTAATGCATGATTTTCTCATTCCAGATAAGCCTAAAATAAACTTGTAAAAAATAAGATGCTAAATAAATTGAATAGATCTTAACTATTATAGTGATAACTCTTCTGTGATATCTCAGAAGTGGGAAATGTTCCATAACTTCACGGTCTTATAAGGCAGAGGTATTTGAACTGAGACATTACCTACAAGTTTATCCCAATCCATATAGAGATACAGAATACACAAATGACTCCCCTGTGGTAAGGAAGCACTGCAGAGAGTAAAACTATAAGTGATATTAACAGACATTAGCTTAGTGGTTTTCAAACAATATTCCTTGGAATCATAAAGTCTTTAGAGGTATTTTAAGGAGAGGGTTTGAATTTGGGGTAGGGGCAAATGTACAAACTCAGTGGCTGTTTTATTGTTTTATGTGTGCTTATACTTTTTACTTACCGATTTCACACGTATCTGTTTTTAAAAATTATATCTATATATCAAATTTATATGATTTTATATCTAAAATTTACAGTATAATTATACATTTATATTGACTTCAACTCACATTTCATTCATAAAAAATGTTCCATTGAAATAAACATGTTTAAAATCCATTGACCTGCCTTGCCCCTTTTATTTTACAGGACAGTAGACTTGGCTTCAGAGGGACTAGGTGACTCCTCCAGGGACTCAGAGCATGTCAGAAGTAGAGTGGACACATGACTTTTTCCAGGGAATCTCATACTTCATAACTTTAAAGAGTAAACCTATCTGTGATCCACTCTGTGTTTTTCTAGTTATGTTTTAAATACATCAAATATTTCAAGATATCTTAACCATTTCTAAAAGCTGTATATCCTTAAGTATATTTCATAACAGATGCACCACTAACTTGGGTAATAGGACCAAAAAAAGTTTACCTCATGCTCAAAACTCTGAACCAACTTCGACAGTAGTCACATACCTGAACCAAATCATAATATATATTGCACAGGCAGAAAATATGAGAATTCTATTTGTCTGCCTATTTACCAAAGTTTCTAAGATAAAAGAAATAGGAAGGAAGATTGTGTACTTTTTTCAAAGCTGATCTAAAACGTCATACAAAATCTGATATGTACTACTTGTTTCCGACCTGAAGCCTTACAGAGCTTGCAGAGAACAGAAAAACTTGCTAATATAATTGGAAAGATAATCTATTCAAAATTGTGAGACATTGGCCTTTTGCTCTTTATTCCCTCTTATAAAGACCAGAGGACCTTATTTGCTACCAGCAGAGAATATAATGGCCTACAAGCTACAAGCACAAGAGTCTTTCACAAAGCTCTTTTCCAACAACCAACAGTCTTTCACAAAGCTATTTTTCAACAACCAACGTCAACCCTAAATATCATAGACTACCATACTTCTGAAAAGAAAACTGCCAAATACTGTAATGCATCTAAGAATATTCACAACATGAACAATTTTTATAGCCATTAAAAAAGATAATTATATAGACCACAGAGGAAGGCAACAAGCGGAAGTAACAGAGCATGTTCTTTGAGGTAGACAGACTTGGGTTACCCCAGTCTATGACCTTGCTCAAGTTATTTCATCTCACAGAATCATTTTCTCACCTGTAAAATTAGGATTAACAACTCTTTCAATATTATAATAATAACTAAATAATATATGTAAAATTCTTGACAGAGTTCTCATTCATAAAAGACACAATAAAATGAAAGCTATAAGTATTATTAGAAAAACAGATTTTTTAAAAATTTGAGACAGAGTCTTGCTCTGTCACCCAGGCTGGAGTGCAGTGGCACGATCTTGGCTCACTGTAACCTCTACCTCCTGGGCTCAAGCAATTCTCATGCCTCAGCCTCCCAAGAAGCTGAGATTACAGATATGTACCACCTCTCCCGGCTAATTTTTGTATTTTTAGTAGAGACAGAATTGCGCCATTTTGGCTAGGCTGGTCTTGAACTCCTGACCTCAAGCGATCTGCCTGCCTCGACCTCCTAAATTACAGGTATTATAGACACAAGCTACGGCGCCTGGCCAAAAATAGAAAAATATTGATATGTTAAATGAAGAAGCAGAGTACAGAAATAGTATTTACAGCTATTTAAGATATGTAAGGTAAGTTGAAAATGAAAATAACTGAGGATGGAATAATGGGGTTAATGGGTTATTTTCCTTCCAACATATTAATCAATGTTATTCCATCTTTTTGATTCTCAATTATAAAACTGGACATTTTAGCTTATACGAATGCTTTCCACTGTGATCATGAGGCCAAAATAAGAATGCTAAGCCAGCCTAGATTTCTACAACCTTAAGAGAAAAGAGCTAATAAAAAAATTATAATCCTCCATTGGTCACAGTTGCAACATAATTCAGAAAATTGTATCCACCCAGTACTGAAATGCTTATTTGCATATTTTATACCCTGAGCAAATTGTGGTTTAATGGATATGTAGATATCAGCATATATAAAGATGAGTTTGCTAATACATATAGTAGGTATATTTTTAATATTTTAAACTTTCATATATAATACTTTATTGATAAAAACCACATATAATATGCAAATACAGTGAAGAAAAGAGAGGCAGTCCCCCCTACCTTCACTCCTACCATTTTTTTAATCCCTAAAAAATAACCACCACCAAAAGCTTGGACAGAGTCTTCCAGAATTTTTTCTACATCTATAAACCTAAGTATTACATGTATACTTATTACATAATAATACTTAAAATGAAAAGTTTAAGTATTATTACATATACAATAACCAATTTTAAAATTCGCTTTATAAACAATCATAGTCATGTTTTAAAGAGTAGCATCTCTTTTTTTTCCGATTACATAATGAATGATCCTACATGTAACACATAAATCCTAAACACTGTTTTGACAGCAGGAAAGAACAAAGTCCACTTTCATTGACTAAACTTCTCTTTATATTTATATTTGGAAGACTAATAATGTTTTACTTAAACTAAACCACAAGTCTTAATTATATTAATGAGAAATATCCCTGGGAAATGTTTATAAATGATAAAGTGTTAAAGAGATATCAAGGAATATGTAAGGTAATATTTTTATAGTGTATAACCACTGACTAAATTGGAATTTAAGACATGTGACATTCGAATATTTATGGAGAGATAACTATCTGATTGTTTTGTTATGCAGAATTTGGAGGTGGAATACTGTTACTGAAACAACTAAAATAGAAAGGCAAACCATTCCGCAATTAGCGAATCTGCTAATTTTATTAACTTTATGAGCGTAAGAAAATATATAAAGTTTTTCTCAATTTTAAGCAGGCACTTTTTTTTTAAAGAATGCTTATGAATAAATACTATAATCATTTTCTGCTAAAACCTGGCATATAAATAAATGTTCATTAAATAAAAGCAACCTAGTATACACCTTTATTATATAAACTCTAAATTTGTGACACGTATGTTACAGAGAGACAAACAGATTAATTTTAAGGTTATTTTTATTTTGTCTTGAAATTAATAAAATTTTAATTACAGTAGGCTGACCTTTAATAAGAGGAAGGGTATAAAATACAAGTGTGCTATGAAATCTCATTTAAAATGTAAATATGTCAAAGCAATTTAATTAAGGCTGTAAGGACAAGTTAGTGTGGACTGCTTTTTATGATACTTGGAGAAAAACAAATAGGAAAAGGTAAAGAAGTAATCCAAAACATTGGATTCTTGCACAATACAACAAACTTCCAAACGTAATGTTTGGCTTTGGGGAATCCTGGAGGAAAGGAGACAGATTTGGAGAAAGTAGACCAATGGAACACAAAGTAGATTTATGTAATCAGAGTGAAGGTGGTAAAGCCAGAAAGATGGGTCCCAAGAACAAAGTATTTTGGAGATCAACCTGAAAACAAACATCTGAAAAAGAGATAAATGGTAAAGTTGTAGGTGTCTCTCCTGGGAAGTCAGCTGTTTGAAAAGGAATGGGTGGTGGTGGAGAAATATGGACAGGAACACTGGTGAGAAAACACTGTCCATCTGAGCAATTTGAGGCCTATGGCCTTTATGTGTAGAGGCACAAGAAGAGAGGTCGCTTGGGTTTTTTTAATGCTCAAGTGTGTGTATGTGTGTGTGTATACATATATATACACACAAACATATATTTTCTCTATATACCAAATCTATAATCTATATTGATTTTACATATGTCATTAAATAAATATAATAGGTATGTATAATATTTGACTGATAGAAGGATAATAAAATGGCAAAACTGTTATTACAGCTGATTATACCCTCAGGCCAAATTATTTGGAAGCTGCAGTGATACACCCAAGCAGGTATATTATTAAGTCAGATGTAAGATTAATAACTGGAGAGGTTTCTATAGCGTGTAGTTAAATCTAAGAATCATTCATATGTATACAGAGATTTATTTTTTACACAAAAATCATTCTGTCCCCAACTCTATGGAGGATATTTAAAGTTAAATGGAACAATATACACATTCACAAATCTATATACTTAAAAATGCATTTTAAATTGTGACCTGACTTATGAAAATATCTCGTACAATTTAAAACAAAAAATAGAATAATTGTGGATAAAAATAGACTATGATAATCTCACAGGGGTAAAGGGTGTCAATGTTACTCATCTCCTGAAATGAACAAATTATTTCCAATTGAAACCTGAATTTGAAAATATGTCTCCTGGCAGTTTAGATAAAAAGAGAAATAGTTTGGTTAAACACTATTTGTTAAGTAATATTATCTTTTCACAGAGGAAGGTATAAATTATAAATGAGTAAAATTCATGTATATTATAAATTCTGATTACTCATGTTGGTGACTTATATTAGCTATGGTAATTCATAAAAAGATTTTAAAGATTTTCCAGTATTTATTGTTTGAGGATAAAAAAGAACTCTCCAAATGTATTTGTAGATGCAAACTTTTCTTTAAATAAACTCAAGGAATAATTTATTGCATGTGTTATTTTGTAAGAAACGGCAAGTAACGTAAGAGACAAAATCTTCATCTATAATTTATTAAAACTCACAGAAATACTGCGGATGGGGCAATTCTTGCTTCTGGTCGACTGTAAAACACTACAATAACAGCAGAGGCTAACCCATCCACAAAAACACAAGCTCAATTCCTGACGCAAATAATTCGACTATTTACATGTGTGTTTGCCTGCTCACATGATAATGCATATTTTGCTGGCCTGTTTTCCTATTCTCAACCACCTCACTTCAACCGTTGCTTTTACTTCTCCAGTCTGAAGTATGATTATTTCCATTTCCAAGAGGTGAGCTTAGTTATTTATGATCAATCACTAGGAAAAACAAAATAAGACTAACCCCTAAAATAGCCATAAAAGTATTTTGTAAGTATCTATTGTAGAAAAAAAGTTACTTTGTCGGAAAAATACTCCTTAAGGACCATGCCATATGCTTATGAGCATATATCAAATCAGCATTGGGGAAATAATAGAATAAACATTAGAATACATTGAAACTGACATTTTTTCACCAGGGTAAAGGCATTAAAATGACCAAAAATATAATTACTAGGAATGATTTCCAATAAAACATAAGAGATGATTGAATGATAAGTAACTTGATGTACATTTAGCCACATAAATTCAAGTTTGTTTCATGTATATGATTAAATATAAATAATATTATTAATTTCTAACACATCTGTGCTAAAAGTGAGAGTATTGCTTCTAAAGACAAGGGCAAAGCCTGTCAACCAACAGCCTGCTTGCAGCAAGCAAAGAAGATAAGAAAACAGCAACTGAATCAGACACTGAAAAATGACAAGTTTTCATTTTCAAAACTCCCAACATATTTGCAAGTTTCTTTCCTCTTTTAAACATTATCATCAGATAAATTGTTACAGTTCACGGGGAGTTAAAAAAAAAAAAAAAAAAGTCAGCACCCGTTTGGTTAAAGCACATGAGTTTGGGAACAAAATAAAGAATAAAAGAGTCGCCAATACTGCCTTCTTTCACAAAGCCTCAACATCACACAACTTACTAAATACTCAGAGTACGTCAATCTTAAAAGAGAAAAGGGGAGAAGTATGAGAGAAAAGCACGTTACCAAACTGCCTCTGCAGTCCTTAGCGAACTTGTAGATCGGGATCTTGGCTTCATAATAATGCTCATTTTGAAAAAAAATAAAAAGGAAAATAAGTCTTCAACTATTCTTATTAATACATTCTAACTGTCTTTCTGCAAAGAAGATTTTAAATATATTCCATTTCCCAGGGAGGCTGCTTGAAGAAATCCAATTTTCCCGGAGTCCACCTCCTGTCCTCGGTCCAGCTCTTGAGCAAGGTTCTAACACGCAGGAGTGCTTTCTTCCTTCATACTGAATTTACTCCAGTACAAGGCTGTTAGGAAGTGACAGTTTCTTTTGTGTCTTGCAATGCCAAGGGAGGAACTGAATTCTGAATTGATTCTTCATCTGGGTCACAAGGGAAACCAGCATAGTGAAAGAGTCACTTGATCTCTTTCTTGCAATTCCATAATAACAGATTTAAAGGTTTCTAACACTGGAAGCGTGCAGGTAGAGAGAAAGGAAAAGAAAATGACCGGGAGGTACTGCAACACGGGAGAGCTGTCAAGGAAGTTCCATTTCAGGGCAAGCACAGGAAAACACTCCTCTCCGTGGAGCGAAGAAGTCAGCCAAGGATCAAAGCTCTCCACACTTTGGCTGGGTGGGCTGATTTACCTGGGCAAGTAATTTCTGTGTGTCCCTGCTTAGAATCCAGGGCTTTGTGAATGAGAACTATCATTCAATCTCACCAGGCAGAAACTATTCCTCAAGGGCTGTATGACGTCTGTAAGAAGGCAGTTCAAAACACCGCAGGGCAGTGAGAAGGGAAAAAAAAAGAAAAAAAAAAAGCAAAGCCCAGCGCCCAGCCTAGCCTCGTCAATTGCTGAGACTTACAAAGCAAAGGGGCGGATCAGCTCCAGAGACCAGCACTGTAAACCGGCCAAGCAGACAAGAGACCTCACAAAACTTATAAAACCATTTCCTTCTCTGGGAAATGAGATGTCTGTGTTATTCTGGGTAACATTCTGTGAGCACCTTTATAAGGAACACACCCCTTGCCATTAAGTTGTTTATTTACTGTAATAAACAAATGAATTTTATAAAAGGCATTCTTTCAAAAAAGTACTTCACTGAAGCACTAAAACTAAAATTTCTTTTTAGAAGCAAAGTTGAGAGAACTTGATGACTTAGCAGCTGTTCATTTTGAGCGGATGTAATGAAATGTCATGCTTTGGAGTTGGTTGTAGAGATGTAAATTACCTCTGAAAAATTCAGCAGAGTGTAACAGGCACCCTTGGATCAGAATGTACTGGAATTTTAAACTGAAAAATCGAATGTATTATTCCTGGACAAGTGGCTGCATGTATTAAGGCTGTTCACTTGCACAATGTTTTCTAAACCTTTTAAAAAAAAAAAAAATATGCAAATTTCATTCATCTCTACACATAAAGACTCTGGGTTTGCTAATCCTTAACAGCTCTTCAGTAAGGAATGAAGCTTTATGTCTTGTCAATATCTCTTATTATTTTGAAGGCCAAAACCTTTCCCACTTCCTAAATATAAAATATTTTGTATTACAGTAGCTGTAATCTAAGCTGATTCCAATTGCTCCTAACAGAAGGAATGGTTCACCACCCTGCCTATCTCTCTGAACATCTCTACACAGAGGATATATACTTCTCTGGGTGTGCCAACTTCAGTTATTTTGGATGTGAATTACCAAGTGAAAATAATGTAAGCATTCTGATTGCTTAAATGGCATTAGTTAGTACGTTGGTTCTCTAGTCTGACGTGAACTTGGTGTTTATTTAGCATTTGCAGACAGGATGTTGGAGTGCAGTTGTGACCCACCCAAACAACTTGGAAAATGTAGTAAGGCATCCGCCAGAGGCTCTGGCTGCTTCTTACAACAAACCCTTCATCTGCTCCCCTGGTCACCCTTCAAGGTGCATTTGTGACTTAGTCTTCTTTGAATGACTCTCAGGCCTCTTATGGTAAATGCCAATAAATTGCTTTCCACATACTTATCTCCTTAAGCTTTTCAGTTTCCTTATGACTGCCAGGGGACATTCACACCTTCTTAGCACTGTCCCATGTCTAGTATATTGCTGGCATTTTAAAGCAGGTTAATTAATCACGTATTTTTTTAGAAACTTAAATGGTCTGTGAGACTAATAATTTTTAGGGGAGAGGGGACTTAGAGGAAGAAGTTTAATTTTTTTCTCATTGGAATTTAAATGTGGGAAAAGAAAGAACAAAAGCAAATCAAGTAAAATTAAGCAACTACTATTCATTTGAAACACTGTTCTCTCCATGTAAGGTCTACCAAATAGCTTCCAGTTGCCATTTCAGAAAGAAAATGACAATGATCAGAGAATGTAATGTCTGAATGTTGAGTTTTCAACTCTCCAGAAATAATTAGCCTGTGTTCTACTGTCTCCCAGATCCATGTCCTAGTGAGATTATTTAGCCTGATGCCACTCCCTTCTCTGTCACACACACACGAGTCCAACGCAGCCCCATGTGCTATTCCTTGCTTACTTGCCCAACATTCTATATCTTCCAAGAATCTTTCTCTGAAACCCTAACACACTTACTGGGCATCTACTAGATACTGTATAATAGTCGCATAATGACTAATAAATCACCCCTCTCCCCCTACAAAAACAAACTAAAGTGGGGAATCTGACAACGTATGGAACTAACCAGAATATTCAAAGCTTTTAGATTGTTACATCAAGGTTGCCATTACAGAGAAAGAAAAATGCACTATGTTGTAAGACCACTGAGATTTAAATTTAAATTTTGTTTCTACTCCTAATATTTAAGGCAATGACAGAATTAAAAAAAACCAAATACTATGTATTCGATGTTACAGAGTTTTCTCCACTTGTTTTTTTTTTTAATTATTATTATTATACTTTAAGTTCTAGGGTACATGTGCATAACATTTACATCAGGTATAACTCCCAGTGCAATCCCTCCCCCCTCCCCCCTCCCCATGATAGGCCCCGGTGTGTGATGTTCCCCTTTCCGAGTCCAAGTGATCTCATTGTTCAGTTCCCACCTATGAGTGAGAGCATGCGGTGTTTGGTTTTCTGTTCTTGTGATGGTTTGCTAAGAATGATGGTTTCCAGCTGCATCCATGTCCCTACAAAGGACACAAACTCATCCTTCTTTATGGCTGCATAGTATTCCATGGTGTATATGTGCCACATTTTCTTAATCCAGTCTGTCACTGATGGACATTTGGGTTGATTCCAAGTCTTTGCTATTGTGAATAGTGCCACAATAAACATACGTGTGCGTGTGTCTTTATAGCAGCATGATTTATAATCCTTTGGGTATATACCCAGTAATGGGATGGCTGGGTCATATGGTACATCTAGTTCTAGATCTTTGAGGAATCGCCATACTGTTTTCCATAATGGTTGAACTAGTTTACAATCCCACCAACAGTGTAAAAGTGTTCCTATTTCTCCACATCCTCTCCAGCACCTGTTGTTTCCTGACTATTTAATGATCGCCATTCTAACTGGTGTGAGATGGTATCTCACTGTGGTTTTGATTTGCATTTCTCTGATGGCCAGTGATGATGAGCATTTTTTCATGTGTCTGTTGGCTGTATGAATGTCTTCTTTTGAGAAATGTCTGTTCATATAGTTTTCTCCACTTGTAAGGCCGTTTTTCACATGAACTTTTCTGAAAGAATGTTTTGTAATCTAAGCATCTTGTAGTTTTCCCTCTGAAAAGCTTCCCAAAATGGAAAAGATATGGCATTTCCCTCCAAATTCCTGTTAGCATGCAAGCATATGATGGCATGCAGGCTGATGAGGAGACCTGAATATGGTGAGACTGGATTTAGGAACGATGTGGCCCATGCTTTTGATCCAGAAGCTGTGATTATTTCTCAGTATTTCCCTGTTGTACTGAATTGTATAATGTATGGACCTTTTACTTTCTGGTTGTTACCACATTTCAATAGACTGTACCATAAATGTATACATCCATTGGGTCATCCATCTGTAGATGTTTTGTTGAATCAAATGGCTATGTCATTTGATGTTTCTGAAACTTCAGTCATAACACCACCTTCATAATTCTTTCCATATTAGCATTCCATCTATACCATGATTTGATATTTTTCTTAATTGGCTCACTTAAAAAAAAAAAAAACTTAAACTGAATATAGAAAGTAACTTTACATTGATTCTGTAAATAGGTTTAATATACTGGTATAATTTGCCCCCAAAATATAAGTGTATATTAATAGGAAAAAAAAGAGTCCAAAATAATGCCTAAAGTCTGTCTCATACCACTAATGGTGCCCCTGATACGACTTGGCAACACTTACATGGAAAGCGTCAATTGCATACAGGTAGATTGTGTGCACCTAAAATGTGATCTCCCTTTCTCTTATCATTCAATGGTGAGCATGACTTGTGAGACTTATGACATTTATCCATGAATTAAACATTAAACATTAACTGAAGCCAATTGAATGAGGTGTTACAGAGTAATTTTACTATACAACCCAGGTTTTCTCAAGTATTACTACTTTCAAATACTCTGCCTACTGTCAAATCTTCTGTTCTCTAAATTCCTATTTTCAGATTACAATAGATACTCTATACTTTCCAATCTATCATGAGCATATTTCTTACAGTCATATCATATATCAACTAAATATTCAGGCCTCTCAAATATGCTGAAATTCAGTACTCCAGAGAAGTCAAACTAACTTTTTAGAAAAAAAGACCAGGGGAGTGCAGTTTTTACAGTTTCCTGCTATTCTCTATTGTACTTGAATGCTAATGAGAACAAAATACTTTGAACTCCTGTAGCAGTTCCTCATTATTGAGAAATATTGTGTTATTTTCCTTATCTGGAGGGGAATTTTGAGGCAATTCCTAGAGGTTTCTTTTATTTTATTACACTTACTAGGAATACAATTGGATTCAAGGACTTTTGTACTGGCACGAACCTTGCTTGGAGCTACATTCCTTAATTCCCAGAGGAGAAGTCCAGAGTATTATATTTTGAGGGCTTTCCTATCTTCAGATTTCCTAAATCTTTCATAAACTGTCAGGTTAGGATAATAATAAATCCCTACTATTTATTAATTACCTACGTGCTAAGTAGACAATACTTTCTTACTTATACATCACAACATCCCTCCAAAGTAGATGTGATAATAATAATTTCATACATAAAGAAAGCCAATAATTTGTTCAAAATTTTTGGATCCAGGTATATTTCATTCCAAAGCTTGCTCTTCATGATGTGTGTGTGTGTTTAAGACAGAAAGAAAAGAGGAAGAGAGATTAAAAAAATGCTACCAAGTTTTTGGAAGTTTTTAATATTCACCTATCCTCTTTAGTTGAACAGTGGCAATGAATTAATATAATAAAAATGGTGCATGTACATTACTAGTATAATGATAAACATATTTAACAGACAGAAAATTTTAGATCTTTAAGATATGCAGGATTAAACAATCTAACTTCACTGTCCTTGTTTCTAATTTTTAGGCACTAACTTTTAGGTATCATAAACGCTGTGATGAGGGCATATATGACAACATCATGAGTTTGTTAACCATAAAGTATGATAAGGTCTTTGACCATCTCACAACATGAGTAATGGTAGTTTCCTGTTACCTATGCAACAGATGACATTTTGATTGCTGCATTAGGTAATACTGGTTAACAAATGATCGTTTTAAAAGGTAACAGTACGTGAAATCTCTGGTAATGTATAAATTTCAATATTTGTCAACAAATTACATTGGCTATTAAAAGGTACAGAATACTAGTTTTTAAAACTAGAATAAACATTTCTGCATGGAGTCAGTAATGCTGACATAAAATGAATTTTGTAATTGACTTTCAGAATTTTGCACTAATTCAATACTGGATTTCAGAAGAAAACTTAAATTATCTAATTTAAAATTTTCTAAGTGCTGCTGTATTTCCTTTGCATTCTGCCTCTCCTCTTGTGCCTCTTTCACGTTTCTTGTTCTTCTTTATTCTAAACTTAAATGCATCTCAGCAATTTTAACCTTATTTTGAATTAAATATTTAAATTTTATTAAAGAAATACATGTAAATAATATAATCAAAGAGTGATGAGTGTAGTATTCTCAAACTCCAGCATTGATTCCTGATTCCAATTCATACGCAAGAATGAAACCATAGAAAGGTGACAGTAAGCTCTAAGTGCATGGGTGAGGCTTGTGCACTGGGATTTTTACTGCAGCATCATCAAGTCCCCAGTGGGCATTTTCTTTGCCTCTTCCAAATGTTACTATTTGTAAGAGGTTTTTTTTTTGTTTTTTGTTTTTTGTTTTTTCCTCTGGGGTATCTCTATTTTTCTAGAGAAGGATATAAACACGCTTGCTAGCGTTCTGGTATGGGTAGGAGAAGGACGCTGAAGGTCTTATTGACACATTGCAGACATTCATTTATTTGTCCTAAATAGAATTAAACATACAGCTATCCTTCCTCTACTCTCTGCCTAGTATCCCAAAGACTCTGTCTTCCATGGAGAGGGATGCAAAGTATGTTGACTACACTGAGAAAGAGTGAGGGCGTATGGAGAAGTGTATATAATATACATGTTCATACACCTGCTATTTTTAGAACTCTTCCATCTTCCAAAGTATGTTTTGGGGGAGTGGGGCAGCTCAGTTTGCTTCACTTTAGTATGGTTCTCTTATTTGGTTAAGTCATTGACCTTTTCTCCATCTACTTCTATCTTTATGCATCGTGGCTTAGAGTTACAGACATCTCCCAGTTTCCTCAAAAATGAAATGTACCTTTCTGGTTTTTGTACTAATTATTGGTTTGAGTGATTTTTTAAAGAAAAAAATGGCATAGGAAGATTGTTTCTCCACAGTTTTAAAGCTAGAAATCTGTAAGTTTTAGTTTAAAACAATTTTTTATATTTATCTAAGCATATGCATTTACAAATTTTATTCAACAAATGACTATATGTAAACTCTCTCTAAGTATAGGTAAACATTAAGTATTTTTTATTATGGTAAAATACACATCACATAAAATTGACATTTTAGCCCTTTCTAAGTGTACTGTTCAGTGGTACAATGTACATTCCCCCTGTTGCACAATGATTATCTCCATCCATCTCCAGAAGTTTTTCATCCTTCCAAATTGAAAACCCTGTACTCATTAAATAGTAACTTCCTATTCTCCTCTTCTCCCAGCTCCTGACAAGCACCATTTAGCTTTCTGTCCATGTGAATTTGACTACTCTAGATATCTCATATAATGGAATCATAAAGATTAAGTTGTAAAGGTAGATTCAGAATCGCATAGCTAGTTATGGTCTAGGTGTCTCATTATTAAAGAAAAAACAATCATGGAAGCAGAAGGTTTGAAGACAACAATTCACACCTTGACAAACAAATGTACTTGTCTTATCCATCATCAATTCTTTACAAAGTATTCACTTGACTTTCATAGACAAAGTCAAGAGCAAAAACATCTTTGCCTTTACCAACATCTGGTGTGTGTTTTTAAAAATTATTCTTCTAACTATTTTTTTCTGTTTAAATATATACAAATGCTATCAGTG
This sequence comes from Mandrillus leucophaeus, assembly GCF_000951045.1. NCBI lineage: Eukaryota > Metazoa > Chordata > Mammalia > Primates > Cercopithecidae > Mandrillus > Mandrillus leucophaeus. The sequence continues at coordinate 461,926 of NW_012099766.1, forward strand.
CTTATTCAGTTTGGTCACATTATAACTTTAGTTCTTATTTCAAATTTATAGTAGCTTCCTATATGTAATCAAGTAGTTCCTAACTCTATATACCAATCTCAAGAGATAAAGCAAAATTTTAAAATTAACTTACTTTAATAAAAATAATTCTTAAAAGATTTTTGAAAGAGATAAAAAAACTGGAAAGACCACATTGCCAAATGAAGCCCTAGTTTCTAACAGCGAGATAAATTGAGGTTTTTATTAAAATAAGATTTGAGGCTGGGCGCAGTGGCTCACACCTATAATCCCAGCACTTTGGGAGGCCAAGACAGGTGGATCACCTAAGGTCAGGAGTTTGAGAACAGCCTGGCAAACATGGTGAAACCCTGTCTGTACTAAAAAAAAAATACAAAAATTAGCTGGACGTGGTGGTGGGCACCTGTAATCCCAGCTACTTGGGAGGCTGAGGCAGGAGAATTGCTTCAGCCTGGCAGAAGGAGGTTTCAGTGAGCTGAGATTGTGTCACTGGACTCCAGCCTGGGCAACAAGAGCAAAACTCCATCTCAAAAAAAAAAAAAAAAAAAAAGATGTGAAAAGCAACCTGTCAAAAACAAATACACACAAGATGTGTTTTAATAATAATTTAGTTTCTGATATAATGGGAAATACTGAAAATTGATTTATTAGAAAGTAAACTCAGGACCATTTAATTTACATTTATTTGATAACATTTTTCTTGCATATATTAAAAATGCCAAAATAATCCAGGCAACTCAGGCAATTTCTCCTTGATCACAGATTACAAATAAGTTTTCTCTAACGTGAAAGATCTGCTCTGAGAAAATGCCTACTATTTAGGAAGTGTTTGTAGGATCAAGTTAAGAAGAGGCCATTGGAGCCAGACTGCCTGGTTGCAAATCCAAATTCCACCAACCACTAGTTGTTTGATTGCAAACAAATTATTTAACCTTCCCTGGCCTCAGTTTCCTCAGTTATAAAATGAAGAGAAAAGAGAATTTTCTTGAGGACTAAAAAAGACATGCAAAACCTTAGCAAAGTATCTGGACTATGGTAAGGAATCAATAAATAATATCTGCTATTAAGTTTTAAAAGAGTAATCAATGAGCTATGGAAAAAAGCAGCTTTAAAACTTAAAAATATGTTATTGTACTAGTATTTGATTTAAAATAATTGGTTTGTGTTTTTGTCTTCCTTTCGATCCTGGCTCCTTGACTCCCTTTACACATAGCTTGTGTAGTTTTCCTGACTCCTATTTTACACATCTAAGGTTTTATTCTCTTATCTTTGGATTATCTTTCAAAGACACAAATCTTAAAATGTCAAAGCCTCTGATGAAAAACCTTCCATAGCTTCATATTCCTTACAGGATCAATTCTAGCCTTTTTTGTGTGTTAAATAAAAACTTCTACCATTTGGATTCAATCTACTATTCAGCTTAGCCCTTGATAACTAATCTTTCCCACCCTATATTTTCAGCCACACAATCTCACACACCTTGCCCCAAATCTGCTCACTTTGTTTCCCCTGCCTGGGGAAACTCTCACCTTTCTCCCACTTCCCCGCTAAGTATACTGCCTACTCTACCTTCGAGATCTAGCATAAGTAGCAGTAAAGGCCAACTAACTCCAAGACAAACTCAGAAGTTCAGTCTCCCTGGATTGATTGAGTCTGGGAATATCTCGGGTTAATTTTGTTTATTATTATTATTTTATAACACATTTGCAGGGTATGGTGGCAACACACAGTGAACATCACAGGGGCATTCAAATCCTACAGCCACTGTTCAGCTATTGATTTGGACTGTGTAAGCTTTGAAAATGCATTGTCTCTTTAGGATTCAATATCTTCTTCTACAAAACAAGGACAATATGCACACCTAGAATCCTCCCAGGGTTCCTCTGGGATTAAATGAGAAAGTCTGCTATCCAATCTGCAATCCCTTGCTCTCGATCACTTACAGATCTTTGCATACACATTTCTGGCAGGATTATATTTCGTTTCTTTTACCTCTCTTTTTGATCAAGAGTTAAATTGGGACTACGCCTCCCATCCTGCTGTTCTGCAATCTGAATTAGGTGTCTGGCCATGCAAACCTCTAGATGCTCATCCTAATTCCTTTCAATTTATCAGCACCATATGGTCATCCTGTCTTCATTTGGCTAACTATAAGCCACTAACTAGAAACTCCTACCGGAAAGGATTGTTTTAACATTCTTGGTAGAGCACAAGGCATTATGGAGGCCCAAATAGAAACTTGGGCCTCCATAATGCTGTGAGTTTCTTTGAAAACAGGGAATGAGGCTTCTTCATCTTTGTATTCAGAATACCTAGCACAATATCTGGCTCACAAGGTGTCTGCTTAACAACAGAATAAATCTTTGGTCAACAATAGTAGATAAGCCCTTTACAAATTTTCTTCCTGTGCCCTTTTGTGGCATTTGCTTCATGGCTGGAATTCGATTTCAAAAATTGAGTCTTGCCTCTGTCTTGTTTTTCATAAGCCTCCATCCCTAAAAGTTACTTTAGATGCCTTCTTTGCCAAAAAGGAGTTCCTACAATAATGTTATAATAATAAAAAAAAAAATTATTCCAAAGAAAAAGATACTGGTTGGGGTAAAGAAATACACTGGAAGAAGTCTTAGGCAGGCACTGAGTCAACACCAGCATCATTGATAAGAAGCGAAAAATTCTTTTCTAAATATTTAGGAAAAATGGCCTTAATCTGGAGAAACTATTATGCAACGTGATATTCAACCCAGGTAGAGTATTTGAATTCTAATAAGGACCTTTTGGAAGCTCAATTCAAAGAAATAACTTTTCCAGGAAGAGTTTCCCCACATTTTGGCAGGACAATGGGGAGGGTGTTTGTGTCATCTCATAAAATCTGCCAATCAGTCACCAGTCAGTCACCAATCAGTCTATGAATGAGATGGCTGTTTCTCTGGATGAAAAGGCTGCATCCTGGCCAGTCTCTAAGAACCTTTTCTGGAGCCACTATTAAGTGTTGTCCAATTTGCAATCCCTCACTCTCGATCACTTTCAGATCTTTGCATATGCATCTCTGGCAGGATTATCTTTCTTTTACCTCTCTTTTTGGTAAAGATGCATTAGCACATTCGCATTTGTATCAACCACATGAAGACTGTATATCCATGTACTGGATGAGAGGACCGAAGGGCACTAAGTGCTTTCCCTGCAAGTTCAGTGGATGAACCAGGTCAGAACTCAAGCCTGCTGGCTCCAGAAGTGGAAATCTGAAGATGACAGGATGAGTTCCTATTTATTGATTGCTCACCATGTGCCAGGCACTGGGTAAGATGTTCCACATGTTCTCTCATTTAACATTTAAAACAAACTCACAGGCTAGGTACTATTATTTCTTCTACCACACAGTCAATAAAACTGAGGTCTACAGGAAGTTAAGTACCATGCCCTAGGTCTTACATTGGGACTTAAACTTAGATTACCCAAATCAAGCATAACCTGGGGAAAGCAAAACCTCTAGAACTAAACAAATATCATTTTAAGTAACATCTCAATAGGAAATTTTTAAAAGCTTATTTAAGCAATTATTTGATAAGAATGGTAGAATGGGTAAACTTATTACTCTGGTCATGGTTTTTTGTGCACATGACATTCAAATCATTAAAAGTTAGTCACTGTTTTTATTCTAGGAATCACGACTTTCAAATATTTCACTTATTTAGATACCAGACTGCAAGTGTACACAAAAGTAACTCTTGAAAACAGTGCCATTAAGCAATGACTCCCCATTCTGCACACTCACATTCCCTGGCAACTACTAACCTGTTTTGTAATATCTATGGACTTACCTATTCTAGATATATCATTTAAATAAAATACAATATGTGACCAAACAAGTAACTTTTGGAAAAAATGCATTTTCACTTTACTATGTTGGTTCTTTCCTTGGAATTAAGACCAATTATTTTTTATTTCAAAAATACTTTCTTTGGATGTATCATATTTGCAATTAAAATTTTCTTTTTGGATTAAGAGGGAGATGGAGCCATATGGCTAAATAGCAGCCTGTACCGCTTGCCCTCCCAAAGGAACAACAAATTGAACAACTCTCCACACAAAAAAGCACTTTCATAAGAACCTAAAATCAGCTTAGGTACCAGCTTAGCCACAGTGGGGTAAACCACCAAGGGGGCCCTCGGGGTTCCTGATTCCAGGGCTTGGCTCCTAGATGGCATTTCTGGACCTTCCCTGGGTTAGAGGTGGGCCCACCGCCCCAAAATAGACTCCTAGGCCTGGCAGCATTCACCACAAACTGATTGAAGAGCCCCTGGGTCTTGAATGAACATCAGCAGGAGCCAGACAGTACTTGTTGCAGGCCTGGGGCAGTGGTGGCCACAGGGAGAGGCTCCTCTGCTTGTGGAAAGGAGAAGGAAGAGTGGGAAGGACTTTGTCTTGTGCCTTGGGTGCCAGCTCACCCACAGTAGAATAGAGTACCGGTAGATTCCTAAGATTTCTGACTCCAGGCCCTGGTTCCTGGACGTCATCTCTAGACCTGCCCAGGACTAGGAGGAACTAGTTGTCCTGAAGGGAAGGATACAAGCCTGGCTGGCTTTACCACCTGCTCATTATAGAGCCCTAGTGCCTTGAGTAAACATAGGCAGGAGCCAAGCAGTGGTTACTGCAGGCTTTGGGCAAGACTCAGTGCTGTGCTGGCTTCAGGTCTGACCCTATGCAGTCTCAGTGGTGGTGGCCACAGGGATACTTGTGTTACCCCTCCCCCAGATCCAGGAAAGAAAGAAAGAGAGAGAGAGAGAGAGAGAGAGAGAGAGAGACTGAATCTGTTTGTTTGGGAGAAAGTAAGAGAAGAGAAAAACGGTCTCTGCCTGGTAATCCAGAGAATGATTTTGGATATTATCCAAGGCTACTAAGGTGGTACCTTGGCAAGAGCCACAATGTTACTGGGCTTGGAGTGCTCCCTAATGCATATATTCCTGCAGTGACCAAAAACTTAGACCACGACACCTAAGTTTCTTCAAACATCTGGAAAGCCTTCCCAAGAAGGACAGGTACAAACAAGCCCAGACTGCAAGGCTACAATAAATACCTAACTCTTCAATGCCCAGACAACAACGAACATCCACAAGCATAAAGCCTATCCAGGAAAACATGACATCACCAAACGAACTAAATAAGGCATCAGTGACCAATCCTGGAGAGACAGAGATATGTGACCTTTTAGACAGAGGAAATTCAGTGGAATTCAAGATAACACACAGAAGGAATTCAGAATCCTATCAGACAAATTTAACAAAGAGATTAAAATAATTTAAAAGAATCAAGCAGAAATTCTGGAGTTAAAACATGCAACTGACATACTGAAAAATGTATCAGAGTCTCTTAATAGCACAATTGATCAAGCAGAAGAAAGAACTGTGGGTTTGAAGACAGCCTACTTGAAAATACACAGAGAAGACAAAAGGAAAAACAATAAAAAAGAATGAGGCACTCCTAGAAGACTTAGAAAATAGTCTCAAAAGGGCAAATCTAAGAGTTATTGATCTTTAAAAAAGTTAGAAAGAGAGATGGGGGTAGAAAGTTTATTCAAAGGGAAAATAACAGAGACCTTCCCAAACCCAGAGAAATATAACAATATTCAACTATAAGAAGGTTATAGAACACCAAGCAGACATAACCCAAAGAGGACTAGCTCAAGGCATTTAATACTCAAACTCACAAAGGTCGAAGATAAGAAAGAATCCGAAAAGCAGCAAGAAAAAATAAAAAAAATAACATACTTTGGAGTTTAAATATGTCTGGCTGCAGACTTCTCAGTGGAAACCTTATAGGCCAGGAGACTTATTTACAGTGCTAAAGGGAAAAAACTTTTAATTCAGACTAGTATATTCTGTAAAAATATTCTCCAAACATGGAGAAATCAAGACTTTCCCAAACAAACAAAAGGTGAGGGATTTCATCAACACCAGACCCATCCTGCAAGAAATGCTACAGAATTCTCTTCAATCTGAAAGAAAAGCATATTAATGAGCAATAAAAAATCATCTAGAGGAACAAAGCTCACTAGTATTAGTAAATACACAGAAAAACACCGAATATTATAACTCTGTTATTTTAGTATGTAAATGACTCATATCTTAAATAGAAAGACTAAAAGATAAACTGATCAGAAATAATAACTACAACTATGTTTTGAAATATACACAGTACAATAAGATATAAAGACAAGAGAAAGTTTTAAAGGGAGGGGGAAAAAAGCTAAAGTGTAGAGTTTTTATTGGTTTTTCCCTTTGCTTGTTTGTTTATGCAATCAGTGTTAAGTTGTTATCAGTTTAAAATAATGAGTTATAAGATATTATTTACAAGTCTCCTGGTAATTGCATATCAAAAAACATACATCAGGTACTCAAAAAATAAAAAGCAAAAAATTAAAACATACCACCAGAGAAGATCACCTTTACTAAAAGGAAGATAGGAAGGACAAAAACCGTATGGCCATTTCAAGAGATGCTGAATAAGCATTTGCTAAAATTGAACATCCCTTCATGATAAAAATCCTCAAAAAATTGAGTATAAAAGGAAATACCTCAACACAATAAAAGTCATATATAACAGACTCACAGCTGACATCATACTGAATGGGGTACAACTGAAGGCTCTTCTTCCAAGATGTGGGACAAGATAAGGATGCCCACTTTCACCACTGGTATTCCACATATTAATAACACTGGAAGTCCTTGCTAGAGCAATCAGACAAAAAAAGAAATTTGAAAGGAAGAAGGCAAATTATCCCATATGCAGAAAATATGATCTTAAATTTGGAAAAACCTAAAGACTCCACCAAAACACTATTAGAACTGATACAAAAAAAATTCAGTGAAGTTGCAGGATACAAAATTAACATACAAAAATTAGTAGCATTTCTACATGCCAACAGTGAACAATCTGAAAAAGAAATCAAGAAAGTAATTTCATTTAAAATAGGTACAAATAAAATTAAGTACCTAGGATTAACTAAACCAAAAAAGTCTACAATGATCTCTACAATTATCTATCAACTATAAACTATTGATGAAAAACATTAAAGTGAGCACAAAAAAATGGAAAGATATTCCATGTTCATGAATTGGAAGGATCAATACTGTTAAAACGTTCATACTACCCAAAGCAATCTACAGATTCAATGTAATCCCTATAAAAACACCAATGACATTCTTCACAGAAATAGAAAAAAATCCTAAAATTTATATGAAATTACAAAAGACTCACAATAGCCAAAGGTATCCTGAGCAAAAAGAACAAAACTGGAATACCAGTTTTGAACCCAGAAATAAACCCACACATCTACAGTGAACTCATTTTCAACAAAGGCACCAAGTGTATACATTGGGAAAAGACAGTCTCCTTAATAAATGGTGCTGGGAAAACTGGACATCCATATGCAGAAGAATGAAAGTAGACTCCTATCTTTTGCCATATACAAAAATCAAGTCAAAATGGATTAAAGACTTGTCTAAGACTCTGAACTATGAAACTACTAAAAGAAAACATTGAAGAAAGTCTCTAGAACACTGGACTGGGTAACAATTTCTTAAGCAATACCCTACACGCACAGGCAACCAAAGCAAAAATGGACAAATGGGACAAATGGGATCACATCAAATTAAAAAGCTTCTGCACAGCAAAGGAACAATCAACAAAGTGAAGAGACAACCCACATAGTGGGAGGAAATATTTGCAAACTATCCATCTGACAAGGGGTTAATAACCAGAATATATAAGAGGCTCACACAACCCTATAGGAAAACACTAATAATCTGATTTAAAAATAGGCAAATTATTAAATTTAAAAAAATCTGATTTAAAAATAGGCAAAACATCTGAATATGCATTTCTCAAAAGAAGACATACAAATGGTAGACAAGTATATGAAAAGGTGCTCAACATCATTGATCGTCAGAGAAATGCAAATCAAAACTATTGTGAGATATCATCTCACCCCAGCTAAAATGGCTTTTATCCAAAAGACAAACAATAACAAGTGCTGGTGAGGTTGTAAAGAAAAGGGAACCCTGGTACACTTTTGGTAGAAATGTAAATTAGTACAACCACTATGGAGAACAGTTTGAAGGCTCCTCAAAAGATTAAAAACAGAGCTACCATATGATCTAGCAATCCCACTGCGAAGTACATACCCAAAAGAAAGAAAGTCAGAATATCAAAGAGTTATCTACACTCCCATGTTTACTGCAGCACTATTAACAATAGCCAGGATTTGGAAGCAATCTAAATTTCCATCAGCAGATGAATAGATAAAGAAAATATGGTACATATATATAATGTAGTACTATTTAGCCATAAAAAAGAATGAGGTCCTGTCATGTGCAACAATAAGGATGGAAGTGGATATAATTATGTTAAGTGAAATAAGTCACTCATAGAAAGACAAACTTCACACGTTCTCACTTTTTGTTGGCGCTATAAATTAAAACAAACTAAGGAGAGCAGAAGACAGTTTCAGAGGTTAGGTAGGGTAGCGTGGAAGGAAAGATGGGATACTTAGTGGGTATTAAAAAAATGTAATTAGATAGAATCAGTAAGAGCTAATATTTGATAGTACAACAGGGTGACTACAGTTAACAATTTATTGTATGTTGGGTAAATTTATTGTATTGTATGTAGGGTAAAATTGGATTGTTTGTAACATAAAAAAAGGATAAATGCTTGAGGTGATGCATATCCTTTTACCATGATGTGATTATCACGCATTGTATGTTTATATGTATTCCACAAATACCTACACCTACTATGCATGCACAAAAATTAAAAAGTAACAAAGTTAAAAAAAGTTGTTTTTTGAATGGATAGCTTCTGTATAAGGGATAGGAAAGCAGACTTAGACGCTATTTTACCTGCCCTTGTATATTAATCTGTGTTTTTTGGGGGAGAAACACAGTCTGTTCATTCCAGGCACACAGTGAACTCTAAAAAAATACCCACAAACAACATAGAACAGTGATTTTCAGAAGAAGGGATCTAGTGTGTTCCCTATGTTCTTAAAGACAGTGCTTTGTCTGATATTTTTGCAGAAAAGTTGAGTCTTAAGTATGGTGCTTGGCAGAAGTTGTTTTATGGAAAATGGAAGGCAAATAAGCAAGAAGAGATCATGCCAAAATACTCCCTGTTTTCAGGGCAGATTGTTATTCCATATGGGGAAAGAATATGAAAAAGTTCTCCCACCCAAGACCATGAAATTTAAGGCTTCATTCAGCTGACAGTCTTCAGTGAGTCAGATTCCTGCAGGATTTAAGTTACTCCCTGGCTAACTCTCAGGCATCTCTGCAAATAGTTAACCTTTTTCTTGTTACCTTATAGTAACTATAAATTCTTATTAAATTAGAGTGATAAAAAGCAATAACAATCTAAAACATAAGCTATTTTTAAAGCAACAATCTTGCAAATGGGAAGTACCTTAGGTAAAGATGTTTTAATACCCTTTTAAGCCTCACTACTTATATCTAACATATTAAAATGGACCCCCTTTCCACAATGTAGATTATTTTTGCTATCAACAGTCTCCGAAGGGTCTTTATAATTTTGCTTTTGAAATTATGTGGCTACTATTAAACTCATTTAACCAATGACTGCCTTGATTTCTTTGCAATCATCCAGCACACTTGGAGATACTTGTAAAATAAAAAACTCAGCATATATGTATTTTTTTAATTTAATAAAATGTTATGAATACTCATTTGACAATTATTGAAGTTGAGACACTCTTATGCTTTGAACACTTAATTAAATGTTAGTCCTCAGTTTGCAGTTTTCTTTTTGTATTCAATTACTTCATTTTCCAGTTCTCAAATGGTTTTATAGCCCCATGAAAAGCCATGGGCTGTAGCCTCTGTGAGGACTATAGTGCCTGGTAGGGACCACAGAACCCTGGAGGTGTGATCTGGAAGGAAAGGGAATTCTGGTAAGAAGTGATTCATGCAAGGAGATGTATTTAGCATTTCCAGATAGTGCATTATTTCCTGTACTACCTTGATAATTATGAGTTACCTTCCCTTGCTAATGAGATGAAGTAAGTCATCAAGCATTTATTGTTACAAGGGTTTTATTCATGATCCAGCTCACACTTAGTATCACAGATGATTTTTAGAAACCATAAATTGTGATTGCCAGCTTTGAGGACCTAAAGTTTAGCTGCGAAGAATACGATTCTCCTTAAGGTTTTCTCTGGAATAACTGAACGCATGAGATTGCAAGGTGATAAGTCCAAGGTTTGGATATTTGGATGACCAAACTAAAGCAATAATATGGCTTTCTTAAATAATACAGTTATTTAAATGATTCTAGTTGTGTTAAACCATTCTTTTAAATACCTGGTGAGTGGGTTAGGAACTAAGCTAGAGTCTGAGAAGCATGGCATTGCTGGTGGCCCCACCGGGATGACAGTCAATACTATGATCCAACAAAATAGGAGAATCATTCATTTTTCACTCACTCCCAGGGATGAGGTTTTGAACAGGGTTAGGTTCTTATTTCAACTAGAGAAACTAGAACCATGAAAAGAAATTTCGGCCCTAAGGAAAACAGAGACATCAGAGTTTAAAATTCTTTTTCCCATTCTGCTCTATTGCTCAGCAGATGTGGTCAGTATATTTTTTCTTTGAAATGGACTTTGTTTTTGAAGATTATGCAGAATGTATTGTTCAGAAAAAAATACAGAATATTCAGACAGAGGCCAAATAACCAAATGCATTTTTTCTCCATTGTGTTCTTACTTAAATGGGAACTATAATAATAACAAGGCCTCAGTAAAGCAGAGGAGTTCTTGCCCTTCTGTAAGTGGGCGGGGTACATGTGTAGGTAGGTAGGCCATTAGGTCAAACTTCAATGTCTGAGCTACTCTCCTGACCCCATGGGAGTCACATACCACTGAAGGCAAAATCTGGCTGCAGGGTCACCTGTGTTCCATTGGAAGACTGTGAGTCGTCTCTTCATACTTAGCTCTGCAACAGCATGAAAAGGTCACCACGACCATGCTCACCTATTCTGGTGAATTAAACGTGTAAGTAGCCTGCTACCAACTCCTTGGAGATCATTTCTGAGAACATTTGTCTTCTCAACCTGTTGCTGGACATGACTCGAAGCAGAATAAATGGCTATAGAATGTTTAATTTACCCAGAGAAACTGCTTGGCAGTCTTTGGATTATGTAAAATTAATTGTGGAAACTTAATGTTGACCTTTGATCATAGTATGAGGACAGACCTACTTAGAAGCTGTTTTTTTTGTGTGTATCAGCCAGTCTTACCAAGAATCATTTAAGGGAATGAAGAGTAAAACTCTTTTATATAAGGCATTATTTTAGCAGGGCCACTGCATCTCTGTGTGAGCTGTCCATTGCACAACTCTAGGGAGTACCATTTATACAAATCACAGTGTGAATTGTGCTTTCAGAACTGTGCAAAATGATGGCCCTGTCTTTCTGCATCTCCAATGGTGACATAATGTAACTATACTTTCCATCTTTAAATAGATCCTGAAAGCTGAAGCTGAAGCACTGAGGTTGACACTCTGGGCTCTACAGAGAAAGCAGTGTCAGATGGTGGTTAATAACACCTTGTAGGCAGACTGCCAAGGTTTAAGTCCTAACCTGGCCCTTACTCCAGCCAAACTGCCTTACTTCTCTATGCCTCAGTCTCCTCAATTGTAAAGTGAGTGAAATCAGAGTGGCTGGGAGAATTACATTAAATAGTGCAGGTAAAATAATTCAAAGAACAATGCACGCAGTCACGGACTCAATAAAGGTTAACTCTAAAGACTGTGTCTCGCTTTTGTTCAATCATTAGGATGCTAGAATGAATAAAACATTATCACAGCTGTTTTATTATGATTTTGCTTTAAGAATATTTACGGCTGTAGAGGAAACATTTTCTGTGTGCCTTTACGAAGGCTAATAACTAGGAACAGTTTAATACAATGCTCTTAGAGAAAATGAAAAACAGAATTTTATGACAGCCGTTAAGAGTTTAAAAGAGATTGTGGTAGGGATTGTCTCTTCTGGATATTTTCAAATGTAATTATTGGTGAAGGCTAATAGAAATCCATGCAGTTTCAGATACTGATAGAAAATGATAAGCATTCCAAAAATAAACATTAAGCAAAGGCTACAAAATTAACATTATACCTCCCCGTTTATCTTTTTATCTCTCAGGTGGCACAAAAGCTTGACAAAGGGTCTATGAACCATTTGAAGATTTTTGTTGGGGTAATCAGATATCTATAAAAAGGCATTATTTAAGAAAGCTAACCAAATAACATTTTACTATTGACTAATAAACTTTCTAATAATCTTCAATTTTATTTTAATAAAATATTAGATGTAGTTCAGTTTTTCAACTCTGGAATAGCGACCCAGGAAAAATATGAGGGAAACTTGAAGTCTATGGAAGTTGTATTTGGTGTTAACTGAGGCCTCTGTGTCAGCCCAACACAAACTGTAAAGTCAAAAGTGTGACTTTCTCTTTCTGGTCTTGACAGGCTTTTGTTCTGATAGACTTGTCCTCATCCTTAACCTCCCACTCTTCTTCTAGGGTATCCAGGTAGCTCTTCAGGTGTGCAGGGTGCCTGTTGCCTCTGCTAGCCTGCCTAGTTCGTAACATCAGGCAGAGATGAGGCAGGAACTTCTGCCCTCAGGCTCGACGAGTGGTTGTAAGGCCAAGGATCATATGAAAAAAGTACCACCTTCAGATTACTTTCCCTGTGTATTCTGTTTTTGTAGTTTTCATCAGAGAGTAAGCAACCATCACGTGAGTATGGTGTCTTTAATGAACTGTTAAAATGGCAGCTCTCAGAGAAAGTACTCTCCATTCTCTGCTTTCCTCCTCCTCCTACCTCAGTCCCTCTCAGAAATCAGGCTGGTGGTGTTAGGGAGTGAAGCAGGCTGAATTTAAGAAATAAAAGACAGCTTTGGAAAGATGATGGACAGCAACTCATATTTGTCCTCAGTGTCAGGATAATAGGTACTCATAGGGGTGGGAAATATTGCAAATACAAACCTTCAAAGGAGGCAGCGGGCGGGGCGCGGTGGCTCACGCCTGTAATCCTAGCACTTTGGGAGGCCGAGGCGGGCGGATCACAAGGTCAGCAGATCTAGACCATGGTGAAACCCCGTCTCTACTACAAATACAAAAAACTAGCCGGGCGCGGTGGCGGGCGCCTGTAGTCCCAGCTACTCGGGAGGCTGAGGCAGGAGAATGGCGTAAACCCGGGAGGTGGAGCTTGCAGTGAGCTGAGATCCGGGCACTGCACTTCAGCCTGGGTGAAAAGGGGAGACTCCGTCTAAAAAAAAAAAAAAAGAAAAAAGAAAAAGAAAGGAGGTAGCTGCTACTCAGAGAGCCAACATAGCCAACGTTTCTAATGTGAAATTATATGTGAGATCTTTCCACTTTCAATCGTGATGCTAATTCAGAATGAAAAAAAAAAAAAAAAATCTGCCTGGCCTAACAAATCAAGTTTGGGGTGGGGGTGGTTACCAGGTTTCCTTTTAGCCATTGTTTAGGACATACTGATGTACTGTTTTATTAATCTCCAAGAAACTCATTTATGTTGAGTGGCTAATGCATCAGTAGGGTAATATTTACTTCATATTTTAACATGTTATATGTTAATAGTAGATATAATAAATAATAGTAACCGTACCGTGGGATTAGTTTCCAATGGTAAACATTTCAGGCCTTCAGGCCTTCAGGAGGAATTCTGAATTGTGATGAAATGGCAAGTGCCTATTCCATCCAGGCATAAAACCAATCCTAATTTATTTAAAAGAAAAAAATCCTGCATTGTTACTCTTTAACTAATGATTAACCAAAGTCTGAGTGACTAGTAGAATGAGTAATTTTGTTACATCAGCCAGAGAAGGTGGAAGGAAACTAACATGTATTCAATACCTACTATCTACTGGGTGCTTTATCTATATTTTCTCTTCTAATCTTCAAAACAACCCTGTAAAGTAGTTGTTACAAATAAGGAATAATTACAACTTATTCCTTATTTTGCAGCTGTAAGTGGATGTTTACAGAGGTCACGTCCAACTCTCTTGGACCATGCTTTTTCATTATACGAGGAATGTTGATGTTGCCAAATATTAATTCAGGAGCTGGTACAGTTAGAAATTAGTAACACACACATGCGCGTGGGTAAAAAACAAGGTTAAACTCACTAGGTTAGGCAAGGTTAGCTGCCATATGATAGTTAAAAGGGAAGAATTCTGTGCTGATAAATGGAGTCTTTTTCCCCTTAATTGAGTCATCCTGTCTCATTGTTAGACACTGTAGACAGTGAATACATTAACTGAGATCTGATACTTCCTCTTATCCCTAAAAAACCAACACAGGGCTCAATGTAATTAGGTGTAAATAGGTGACTTAACCCTTCAGATCTTTCTGGAGGAGAGATAAGTGTCTTATGGGATTGAAATAGGAGGGATCAACAAAGACTGGAGAAGAATTAAGGACTAGCAAAATCTGTCATGATTCTAAAAGGATCGAGTTGAAAGTGAAACTACTTCATGCATTTTCATAACAGCTTCAGAGTTAACATCCTATAAAGGAATCTATCAACATTGTGACATTTGTTTAGGCTTCTATAAGTGAGAAAATGTGTCCTTCCATGCAATACTAAATGTAATGATCATGTAATCAATTTAATCCAACTTCACATAAATCCCAATGATTAAATCTACTATCTATTTAGAATATTATCACATACTTATGAAGATAGATCAATAAATACTTATGGGTCCTTGTGGTAAATAAATACTAATGAATAGATGAGGTTATACTTGCCTAAGGGAGTTTACAATAAAAAGAGGGATGGGTAGTGAAAGACATAATGTCCATGAAAACCACCACATTATTGCTTTATTTGCTTCATAGGCCTCATATGTGAATTTTTTTTTTCTTTTTTGTTTTAACTATAGATTCTTACCTAGTAGAGTTTCAATGAGCGTAAAATTTGCCTGGCTTCTATCCTCCTATGTCCCTAGTACCTAGAACAGTGCCTGAACTTAGGAAGCACTCAAGAAATATTGGACAAATGAATGAATGAATGACATAGATCATGAATGTTATAATGAAAAAGCAGAGAAAAAAAAAATTATCTGGGCTGGATAGTCAGAGAATGTTTCCAGGAGAGGGGATCCTAAATATGGACTTTGATAGCTGATAAAGGAAGGCAGTTTCTTTGAGAATGACATAGACACAAAGGCTAGGTAAGGGCAAAGAGACACCTGGAGTAATGTGGATTTACTGCTATTCTATCAGTAAATCTTGACGAAAAGACTTGAGGTCATGTAAAGAAGAACTCTAATAAAAATGGAATGGGTTCCCTTGGTGTTGGTAGGAGAGGTGATTTCTGTGAGGAAAGGTACTGGAGCTTCCAGTAGAAGAACACATAACAAAAATATGATAACAGGCAGTCAACCCCAAGGCACAAGTGAAACTTTTTTTTGAGACACAGTCTCACTCTGTTGTCCAGGCTGGAGTGCAGTGGGACGATCTTGCTCACTGCAGCCTCTGTCTCCGTGGTGCAACTGATCCTCACGTCTCAGCCTCCCGAATGACTGGGATTATAGGTATGCACCACCACACCAGGCTAATTTTGTATTTTTAGTAGAGATGGGGTTTCACCATGTTGGCCAGGCTGGTCTTGAATTTCTGGCCTCAAGTGATCCACCTATCTCAGCCTCCCAAAGTGCTGGGATTATAGGCATGAGCCACATACCCGGCCATAAGTGGAACTTTTAAAGTTTCCTCTCACCCTGGGATTCCAGGCGTCTCTTTCAGCCTGGTTGCTGAAACAATTTAGGAGAATTTCTTAAAATTTTTGAAGTATTCATAAATGGAACTTCGCTTTCCTCCTCCTAAATCAAGACAAAGTTCACATTGATCGCAGGTTATCTTATATTTGGTGAAATCATTATTTCAGTTGGTGGAGAAACAATTATTTTGCAAGTTAGCTCTAGAAGTGGTAATTGAAAGTGACATTTAAGAAACATTTTCGGCCAGGCACAGTGGCTCACGCTTGTAATCCCAGCACTTTGGGAAGCCGAGGCAGGCGGATCACGAGGTCAGGAGATCGAGATCATCCTGGCTAACATGGTGAAACCCCGTCTCTACTGAAAAAAAAAAAAAAAAAAAAATTAGCCGAGCGTGGTGGCAGGTGCCTGCTGTCCCAGCTACTTGGGAGGCTGAGGCAGGAGAATGGTGTGAACCTGGGAGGCGGAGCTTGCAGTGAGCCGAGATCGTACCACTGCACTCCAGCCTGGGTGACAGAGGGAGACTCCGTCCCAATTAAAAAAAAAAAAAAACCATTTTCTATAGATCTCAGAAGATGATTAGTCATTTTTTTTGAAGGTCTATGATATGCTAAAGTGTTTTTAAAGCACATTACAATTAAATGGCTTGTAAAAAAAAATCTTTAAATTTCCCCCTATGGAAGCTCCTATTTCAAATGTAGTCTAGAGAGAATTTCAAGTAAACATGTAACTGCACATCTGATTTTGGGATAATTTGCTTTATACTTTTTAATATCATCTTTGATGTTATATATTCAGATGTTTAAATACCAATACAAAAACAATAATAGTTTTGTTTAAATTTTCCAAACATATAAAACAAAGAGAATCATTCATTGAAAATATTTGTATACACATGCAAACAAAATTAACTTAGTGTTTATGACTCACATAAGGGAAGTTATTGGTGCCCATAGCCTCTGAATACCCACCTCTCAAAGATTATTACTACAAACACCAGTATCTCCCTGCCTGAAGCTTTTTAATTCCTGTGAGTCTTGGCAAGGGCTATTTTCTGGCTACGGTTACATGTCTGACCTGAGCATAAATAAACTGGGAGTGGTGGATTGTTTATGACCCCCAGGAGTAGGTGATGGATGGGGAGCTGGTGAAAAGCACCCCAGCTTCCTCATCTCACAATTGGGATAACTCTGAGGTCTGTTCCACACTGTCTTCCAAAGTCCAGCAACAGGGACTGAGCTCCGGTTTCCCTCCGTGGAAACTGACTTGATGATGTATTTTTTTTTTCAGAGATCCTTCCATTTCATCTCACTTCCCTACTCCTTTACTTATGTTTCTTGAATTTCCTAAATAAACAACTTATATTCCTTATCTTGCGGTCTACTGCTGCAGGAACCTAAACCAATACATGTCTCTTCCATTATTTTGTGACACCAAAGAAGATTTTGGTTAGGACTGGAAAATATTCATGAAAGCTGATCAAAATGAGAGGAGTGATTAGGTTTGTCTGCTTTTGGTAAATATGGAAATAATGCCGTTCCATTTTAGTAAATTGCCAAGTTTTCTCAAGTCCCTCCTATCTTTCTCCATTTACTTGCTCTTCTGTCATTTGCCTTTTTTCTTCTCTGGCACACACACAACCTGAAATAAAATGCCATGGGGTAGCTTAATGAGAAACATTGGAATAAAAAAAAATGCTTGCCCGGTCGCAGTGACTCACGCCTGTAACCCAACACTTTGGGAAGCCGAGGCGGGCCGATCACCTGAGGTCAGGAGTTTCAGACCAGCCTGGCCAACATGGCGAAACCCTGTCTCTACAAAAAATACAAAAAATTAGCCAGGCATGGTGTCCCGAGCCTGTAGTCCCGGCTACTTGGGAGGCTGAGGCAGGAGAATCGCTTGAACTCAGGAGGTGGAGGTTGCAGTAAGCAGAGATCACACCACTGCACTCCAGCCTGGACGACAGAAAAAGGATCCGTCTAAAAAAAAAAAGGCTTACAGCGTCACATGAATCACATGCTTGTTACATGAGTGAAAAATATATGTTATTATTTAATGTGTGTGTTAAGAGGTCATATGGATAGATCATATGTTGGCAAATGATTTGTTATTTCTAGAAGAAATGGAAATGTTTCCTTATTTGCCAGGGTCTAAATCAGTGTTTCTTTGAAATGAGTTTCTGACAGTATATTTCATGCAGACACTCACACACACTCCCCATACATGTGTGTGTGTACCTGACTTATATCACTTAATAATATGAACAGATTGAAGATAATGTCAATTAATCAATAATAAATCCTAAATTCTGAGTTAATATCTGTGCTGTTTTAACAAGGTTTGACTGTCTTAAATAAAAAGGGTTTTTTTCGTTTGTTTGTTTGTTTTTAACAAGGTTTGAATGTCTTAAATAAAAAGCATCTAGGGGCTACTGTAGTGTGTAGAGAAAACTCTCCCTAATGGTATTTTTCCTCTATTCTCACACCGCAGCAATCAGCAACACAGATGAAGCCTTCTATGAACAAACATGTGAGGTTTCTTCCCTCCCATACCAAGCAGCAGACACTAGCTGGGTGTCCTCTAATTCAGTTCCAACGCTGTCTAACTGGAGATAATGTCAGATCCCACCGGTTGAAGGTTCAGTTCCCAAGACTGCCCCCCACCACACCAGTCACAAGTCTGGGCCTCTGGAGCTTCTAACCAGCCACCTCCAAGTTGGGATACTCATAATCCTCTCTTTGGGTTCAATTAATTTGCTGGAGTGGCTCACAGAACCCAGGGGAACACTTACTTATGTTTGCTGGTTTATTTTAAAGGATATTGCAAAGTTACCGATGAAGAGATGCATACAGGGTGAGGTATGGGGGAAGGGGTATGGAGCTTCCATGCCTTACCTGGCTGTGCCAACCTCCATGAATGTCCAAGTGTTCAGCTATGTGGAAGCTCACTGAACCCTGTCCTTCTGGGATTTTATGGAGGCTTCATGACATCAGCATTCCTTCCCCCAGGGAATAGGGCAGTACTCTCTCTGGGGAAGGTCTTAACAGTCACAATCAGAAAGGCAGGAACAGGTGAAAGGAGAGAAGGAGAAGGTCAGGGGCCTGCCCCTGAGGCCTAACACACCCAACATTATAACAAAAGACTGTAACAAAGGCTGTGGGAGTTATGAGCTAGACCTCAGATGAAAACTAATATATATCATAACACCACACATAGATTCAAAGATCTAAGTTAGGTTGGTCATCAGTCAACACTATTTAAAAGCCAGACATGTCCAAATGGCTCTTGAATCTACACTTATTATAGCAAATATATTAACTTACAGAGATGAAAAGGGCAGATTTTCTTTAAGTGTCTGAAGCCAGTAAAGAGACTTTCTGCCTTTTTTCCTCTGTAAATCTAAATCTGTTGAAGAAAGAAGTGCACTGTGAAATGGGAAGGCAGGGGTGGGCAAAGACACATTTTAGTGAGGTTTTAATCTCCATTTTGCTGAGTAGAAATAAAAAGGAGTTTGAGGTGGTTTGAAGGGAAAGTGGGGAGAGAGAGAGAGAAGAAATGGGAGAACCACTGAGAAGGTTTAAAACGTCTTCATGTTACGTAGGCAGATTGGCAGATATGAGCAGGGTAAGGGAGTGTCCCAAGGAATGTCAGGCAACAGTCAGGTGACTATCATGCAATTGTCAGGGGCCTCCTCGGGAATGATAGATGGTCATGGCTAGTACCAAGGAGGGGAAAATTTCCTCCCAAACAGGAAACATCTTGAGCTTATGAGCAACAACTTCCTCATAAGATCCTAGGAACTAAGCAAACATGACCAGGCATGTGCAGTAAGGGGCAAAATGGCAGAGATTGACCTTCCTTTGGGGATATGTTCAGGCATGCTCAAGTAGGGGCAAAACATCAGCGTTTGCCTGGTATATGACCTTCCTTTGGGGACACGAGACCAGTAAGGAAAAATTGTCATGGAGAGCATATGCATAATTTCAACCACCAAACGACATATGCAGCCCCTGACAGATACTAGCAAGTCACTGCACATGCAGTTATTAGCCAACAGTTCCCCCAAGAAGCATGAGGGGAGATCAGGAAGAATCAGGAAACAGTAACTCTATAAAAGCCTTGAACCAACGATCAGGCGGGGCACTCAATCTTTCAAGTTTTCTGCTTGATACCTTCCAAATGTACTTTACTTTGCTTCAATAAACTTTTGCCTTAAATCTATTTATTTTTGTTAATTTTTTTTTCCATAAGTTATTAGGGTACAGGTGGTATACTGTTACATGAGTAAGTTCTTTAGTGGTGATTTGTGAGATTTTGGTGCACCCATCACCCAAGCAGTATACATTCCACCATATTTGTAGTCCTTTATCCCTCACCCCCCTCCCATTCTTCTCCCCAAGTCCCCAAAGTCCATTGTATCATTTTTATACCTTTGTGTCTTCATAGTTTAGATCCCACATATCAGTGAGAACATAGGATGTTTGGTTTTCTATTCCTGAGTTACTTCACTTAGAATAATAGTCTCCAATCACATCCAGGTCACTGCAAATGCTGTTAATTCATTTCTTTTTATGGCTGTGTAGTATTCCATTGTATATATATACACCACAGTTTCTTTATCCACTTATTGATTGATGGACATTTGGGTTAGTTCCACGATTTTGCAATTGTGAATTGTGCTGCTATAAACATACGTGTGCAAGTGTCTTTTTTGAATAATGACTTCTTTTCCTCTGGGTAGATACCCAGTAGTGGGATTGCTGGATCAAATGGTAGCTCTACTTTTAGTTCATTAAGGAATCTCCACACTGTTTCCCATAATGGCTGTATTAGTTTGCACTCCCACCAGCAGTGTAGAAGTGTTTCCTGATCACCACATCCATGCCAACATCTATTGTTTTTTAAAATTTTTTATTATGGTCATTCTTGCAGGAGTAAGGTGGTATCACATTTTGTGTTTTTGATTTGCATTTCCTTGATCATTAGTGATGATGAGCATTTTTTCATATGTTTGTTGGTCATTTGCATATCTTCTTTTGTGAATTGTCTATTCATGTCCTTAGCCCACTTTTTGATGGGATTGTTTGTTTTTTTCTTACCAATTTGTTTTGGTTCATTGTAGATTCTGGATACTACTCCTTTGTCAGAGGAATAGATTGTGAAGATTTTTCTCCGACTCTGCAGGTTGTCTGTTTACTCTGCTGACTGTTCCCTTTGCCCTGCAAAAGCTCTTAAAGTTTAACTAGGTCTCAGCTATTTATCTTTGTTTTTATTGCATTTGCTTTTGGGTTCTTGGTCATGAAATCCGTGCCTAAGCCAATGTCTAGAAGGGTTTTTCCAATGTTATTTTGTAAATTTTCATAGTTTCAGGTCTTAGGTTTAAGTCCTTAATCCATCTTGAGTTGATTTTTGTATATGATTAGGATCCAGTTTCATTCTCCTACATGTGGCTACCCAGTTATCCCAGCACCATTTGTTGAAAAGGGTATCCTTTTTCCAAATTTATGTTTTTGTTTGCTTTGTTGAAGATCAGCACTGGCTCTAAGTATTTGGGCTTTATTTCTGGGTTCTCTATTCTGTTCCATTGGTCTATGTGTCTATTTTTATACCAGTACCATGCTGTTTTGGTGACTATGGCCTTATAGTATAGTTTGAAATCAGGTAGTGTGATGCCTCCAGATTTGTACTTTTTGCTTGGTCTTGCTTTGGCTATGCAGACCCTTTTTTGGTTCCATCTGACTTTTAGAATTGTTTTTTCTAATTCTGTAAAGAATGATGGTGTTATTTTGATGGGGATTGTGTTAAATTTGTAGACTGCTTTTGGCAGTATGGGCATTTTCACAATATTGATTCTACTCACCCATGATCATGGGATGTTTTCCCATTTGTTTGTGTTATCTATGATTCCTTTCAGCAGTGTTCTGTAGTTTTCCTTTTAGAGGTCTTTCGACTCTTTTGTTAGGTATATTCTTAAGCATTTTATTTTTTTTTACAGCTATTGTAAAATGGGTTGAGTTCTTGATTTGATCCTCTGTTTGGTCACTGTTGGTGTATAGAAGAGCTACTGATTTTTGTACATCACCTTGTATCCAGAAACTTTCTTGAATTCATTTATCAGTTCTAGAAGCTTGCTGGAGGAGTTCTTAGAGTTTTCAAGGTAAATGATCATACCATCAGCAAACAGTGACAATTTGACTTCCTCTTTACCGATTTGGATGCCCTTTATTTCTTTATCTTGCCTGTTGCTCTTGCTAGGACTTCCATTACTCTGTTGAAGAAGAGTGGTGAGAGTGGGTATCAATGTCTTGTTCCAGTTCTCAGAGGTAATTCTTTCAACTTTTCCCCATTTAGTATTATGTTGACTGTGGGTTTGTCATAGACAGCTTTTATTACATTAATGTATGTCCCTTGTATGTTGATTTTGCTGAGAGCTTTAATCATAAACGATGATGGATTTTGTCGAATGCTTTTTCTGCATCTATTGAGATGATCATGTGATTTTTGTTTTTAATTCTGTTTATGTGGTGTATCACATTTATTGACTTGTGTATGTTAAACCGTCTCTGCACCCCTGGTATGAAACCTGCTTGATCATGGCGGATTATCTTTTTGATATATTGTTGGATTCAGTTAGCTAGTATTTTGTTAAGGATTTCAGCATCTATGTTCATCAAGGATATTGGTCTGTAGTTTTCTTTTTTGGTTATGTCCTTTCCTGGTTTTGGTATTAGGGTGATGCTGGCTTCATAGAATGAATTAGGGAAGGTTCCTTCTTTACTTTGTGGAATAGTGTCAAAAGGATTGGTACCAATTATTTGAATGTCTGGTAGAATGCTGCTGTGAATCTGTCTGGTCCTGGACTTCTTTTTGTTGATAATTTTTTAAGTACCATTTCAATCCTCTTCTTGTTATTGATCTGTTCAGTGTGTCTAATTCTTCCTGATTTAAGCTAGGAGGGTTGTATTTTTCCAGGAATTTATCCATCTCTTCCAGGTTTTCTAGTTTATGTGCATAAAGGTGTTCATAGTAGCCTTGAATGATCTTTTGTATTTCAGTGGTGTCAGTTGTAATAGCTCCTGTTTCATTTCTTAGTGAGGTTATTTGGATTGTCTCTCTTCTTTTCTTGGTTAATCTTGCTAATGGTCTATCAATTTTATTTATATTCTCAAAGAACCAGCTTTTTGTTTCATTTTTTTTGGTATGGTTTTTGCTGTTTCAATTTCATTTAGTTCTGCTCTGATCTTGGTTACTCCCTTTCTTCTGCTGGGTTTGGCTTTGGTTTGTTCTTGTTTCTAGGTCCTTGAGGTGTGACTGTAGATTGTCTTTTTGTGCTCTTTCAGTCTCTTTGATATAGGCATTTAGGAATATGAACTTTCCTCTTAGCACCGCCTTTGCTGTATCACAGAGGTTTGGATAGGTTGTATCATTATTGTTGTTCAGTTCAAATAATTTTTTAATTTCCATCTTGATTTCATTTTTGACACAATGCTCACTCAGGAGCAGGTTATTTAATTTCCATGTATTTTCACTGTTTTGAAGGCTCCATTTGGAGTTGATTTCCAGTTTTAGTCCACTGTGGTCTGACAGAGTGCTTGATATAATTCAATTCTCTTAAATTTACTAAGGCTCATTTTATGGCCTATCATATGGTCTAACTTGGAGAAAGTTGAATAGAATGTGTATTTTGCAGTTGTTAGATGAAATGTTCTGTATGTATCTGTTAAGTCCATTTGTTCCAAGGTATAGTTTAAATTCATTGTTTCTTTCTTGTCTTTTTGCCTTGATGATCTGTCTAGTGCTGTCAGTGAAGTATTGAAGTCCCTCACTATTGTTGTGTTGCTGTCTATCTCGTTTCTTAGGTCTATTAGTAATTGTTTTATAAATTTGAGGGCACCATTGTTAGGTGAATATATGTTTAGCATTGTGACATATTTCTGTTGGAGAAGGCCTTTTACCATTATATAATATCCCTCTTTGTCTCTTTTAACTGCTATTGCTTTAAAGTTTGTTTTGTCTGATGTAAGAATAGCTACCTCTGCTGGCTTTTGGTGTCTATTTGCATGGAACGTCTTTTCCACCCCTTTACTTGAGTCTCCAGAAGGCTGCAGATAGCCGCTTGGGAAGTACTTATCCATTCTGCAGTTCTGCATCTTTTAAGTGGAGCATTTAGGCCATTTACATTCAAATGTCAGTATTGAAATGTGAGGTACCACTGCATTCATCATGCTCTTTGTTGCCTGTATACTTTGTTTTTTGTTTTGTTTTGTTTTTGCTTTTTTAGCTTGTATTTTTGTTTTATAAGTCCTTTGTGATTTATGCTTTAAAGAGGTTCTGCTTTCTTATGTTTCTAGGATTTGTTTCAAGATTTACAGCTCCTTTTAGCAGTTCTTGTAGTGGTGGCTTGGTAATGGCAAATTCTCTCAGCATTTGTTTTTCTGTAAAAGACTGTATCTTTCCTTCACATATGATGTTTAGTTTCACTGGATACAAAATTCTTGACTGATAATTGTTTTGTTTGAGGAGGCTGAAGATAGGGCCCCAATCCCTTCTAGCTTGTAGGCTTTCTGCTGAGAAGTCTGCTGTTAATCTCACAGATTTTCCTTTATCAGTTACTAGTGCCTGTTCTGGTGGAGGGGGTGGGGGTGGGGTGGGGTGTGCAATGGACTCTGTGAAGGTTCTTAGCTTTGGTGGTTTAATGCTCTATTTTTGTGCTGGTTGGTCTCCTGACAGGAGGTGGTGCCTTCCAAAGAGCATCAGCTGTGGTAGTATGGGGAGGAACCCTAGAACCCCAAGATTATATGCTCTTTGTCTTCTGCTACCAGGGTAGATAGGGAAGGACCATCAGGTGGGGGTAGGGCTAGGTGTGTCTGAGCTCACACTCTCCTTGGTCTTGCTAGGCCTGCTCTGGGGGATGGGGGTGAGAGTCCCAGGTCATTGGAGTTGTGAACCTAGGAGGATTATGGCTTCCTCTGTTGAATCATGCAGGTTGTCGGGGAAGTGGGGGAAAGCCAGTAGTCACAGGCCTCACCCTGCTCCCACGCAAACCCAAACCAAATGGCTGGTCTCACTCTCACTGTGTCTCCCACCTGCTAACAGGCCCGAGTCCATCTTCAGTTGGGGCGAGAAGAGCTTGAAAATCTGCCCCAGGCTACCCACCTCCCAGCTGTGAATGAAAGGGCTTGATTCTACTCCACCTGTGGAGTCTGCACACCAGATGTGAGACCTCCCCTGAGTTCTGACCAGGAGGCTTCTCACCCCATTCAAATTGTTACAAAGCTCAGCTAGAGATTTCCTTCTCCTGTGGAGTTTTACCCCTTGCTCCTCTGGCTGCCCTCTGGATGGATCCCTGTGATGCCAGGCAGGGATGGCTTGCTAGGGGACTCAGAGAGCTTCCAGGGCCTTTCTGCTACTTTCCTTACCCCCTGTGCTTTGCTCAGTTCTCCAAATTGACTCAGCTTCAGGTAAAGTCGGAAACTTCTCCTGCAAACAGACCTTCAGCTTCTCCAGTGGGGGTGTGTGTTCAGAAGAGGAGGGTCTCCCTTTTCCACTTTCACAGTTGGGGCACTCACAGTATTGGGGGGTCTTCTAGGTCCTGCAGGAGCAGTCTGTTTCCTTCAGAGGGTGTGTGGGTCCTCTCAAGATTACTGGTTTGTTCTCGCAGTCAATCTGGTGCTAAAATTCACAAAGTGAGACTGCATATGCTGCTCTGTTCAGAGCTGCAATCTAGTCCTGCCTCCTTTCTGCCATCTTAAATCTACTGTCTCTTGGATGGATTTTTTCTTCTCAGACAGTAAGAACCAAGGACTATGTATCCTGCCCAAACTCGCGGCCAGTAACATTTTGGTGTCATGACTCATATTGCAGCTTCTCAGTAAGACCCTCTGTGCCTTGCCATCTTTGGCTGGAGGCACCCAATTCTGCTTACGTGAGGTCTTCTTTCTCTTGCTGTCTCACTCACCAGCCCATCTCCAGAAAAATTCCCTTTGGTCACTGTTCCCCCTAGCTGATTCCTCAGTTCATCCTGTTGGGTGACGGCAGAGGTGGAGGACTTCAGAGTCTGTACTGAGTAGACCTAAGGACCTAAGTCACTGTGGTCCTTTTGGACAGGTGGCGCACAAGGGTGATAGGACTTGAGCCTAGGACATGCAAAGACTAGAGACCTTCATTTCCTTAACCAAAACAGGCTTTTCTTCAATAAGTCCACACCCTATTATGCCTCCTTTTTTTCTGTGGACTTTGAGATAGCCTTGCATACTGGCCACACTGTCTGTCTTGAAGGCAAGTCAACCTCTTCCCTGCTTCCACTCTGCATATCATGCAACTTCTTTCTCTGCTTAATACTGGGAAGACTCTGTCTCCACCAATTCTTTATTTCCTATCATGAATTGTTAAATCCTGCTACACACTGAGACCAGGTTTTCCAGTGGCTCTTGAGGTCATTTGTTTGCCTCTATAGGGCATCTGTATGTGGTCCATTAAGAGCAACTCCTACTTCCTTTCTAGAACTATCTGCACTTTGGGGAGAGGACAATTCTTTCTCTGCCTTTTGTGGTCTCTCATCCCAAACTCTCTGACCCTCTGACGGTTCCTCCTCTATAGTGAGAAGGCTGATAAGCAATGTCCTCTTAGGTCTAAGGGCTGCTGTTTGTGAGACTGCACAAAAGCAGCCTTCCATGAATATCCCTTATTTCTACCATTCCCACGGGTGGCAGATGGATTGTCCTGTCATTTTAAATACTTGTTTTCCATGCTTCCCCAGGAATCCACAGAAGGAATGACAAGAGGACTCAGATGCAGGTTTTCCTCCACTCCTCTGGCCATCTATATTCTTAACGTATACTGGGACCTCCAGTGCTGTATCCAGAGAAAGGAAGGCCCAATTCCCTTACAGCTGCTGGCTAGGGATAAGATCCTCACCTACCTAAAGGGATATGGAGAATGGGAATTTGAGAGAATGGAAGATCATTTCATTGCTGGAATGCTCCGAACAAAGGTCACTGTAAGATCACAGTGTCAAAGCTACAGGTCAGCCAGAGGCCACAGGTGCAGGACAGATTACCATTAGGACAGAGATGAAGGCTGGTCCTGGAAGGAAAATGTGGGACCAGGGTTAGTGGTACCTGGTAATCACTGGTTTATTCCAGAACTCCAGGATGAATGGGGGATGCCCTACTCACTACTCCGATCCAAGGTATAAGGGGATCAAGAAGGGAGGCTTTCAGCTGGGCATGGTGGCACATGCCTGTAATTCTAGCACTTTGGGACGCCAAGGTGGGTGGATCACCTGAGGTCTGCAGTTCCAGACCAGCCTGGCCCACATGACAAAACCCCGTCTCCACTAAAAATACAAAAATTAGCTGGGCTTGTTGGTATGTGTCTGTAGTCCCAGCTCCTTGGGAGGCTGAGGCACAAGCATCACTTGAACCCAGGAGGTGGAGGTTGCAATGAGCTGAGATTGTACCACTGCATTCCAGCTGAGCGACAGAGAGAGGTTCTGTCTCAAAAAAAAAAAAAAAAAAAAAAAAAAAAGATGAAGAAGAGATTCTTTCCTCTTCCCTACTCTCCTCTGTTCTGTCTTACAGACAGATAACTGTGCCTCCATACCCTGGGACTCACCCCTTGGATGCATCCTTAAAAACTGGGATAAACCCAACCCCCAAATCCTAAAATGGAAAAACTAATTTTTCATTGCAGAGGAAGTCTGGCCAGAGAATGGAAGTACAAATTTTAATACCATTCTCCATCTAGACCTTTTCTGCCATTATCAGGGCAAAAAGCTAGAGGTCCCCTGTTTACAAACCTTCATGGCCTAAAGGGAAGACCCTAATCCTTGTAAAGCTTGTAAGGAAAACCTCACATCCTAGCTATGCTTAGCCACCTCCTCCAGGGCCCTGCATTGGCCCTGGAGACTCCTCTGCTGACTCCCCTACAACATTTCTTCCTCCAGAAGCCAAAAGGAAAAACTACCTCCTCCTTTGGAGGCGAAAGAGGGAAAACCAGCCACCCCTGGATGCTCCCCCTATTTATCCCACTCCCAGACCTTTGGAATTGACCCCACTTTACACTGGGCCCCTAAGTTCTCTTCTCCAGGCTTACAGGAGGTGAGTGAGCCAACTGAACTCGTCCAGGTCCAGATCCCCTTTTCCATGCAGGACTTTCGACAACTTAGAAAAAACCTAAAAATGTTCTCAGATGACTCCAAGAGGCTCATAGAGGGCTTCCCCAAATTGTTTCTTACATTTAGATTAACTTGGAAGGACATAAATGTACTCCTGGGACAAGCCCTTTTACAAGAGGAAAGACAGACCATCTGTGAAGTAGCAATCCACTGTGGGAATGACTTACACCTGGAAAATGTCAACTACCCTGGAGGGGCTACAGCTGTTCCCCAGCAGGACCCCCAATCAGGACTACAATGCCAAAGTGGGAATATGGGCCAGGAACCATACGCTCCTGTGTCTAATAGAGGTAATAAAATGAAGGAAGGTCAAGCCACTAAACTACAATAATTAGCCACCATAAACCAGGGGCCAAATGGAAATCCTATAGCCTTTCTGAAAAGGCTACAGGAAACTCTTATAAGCACACCAAACTTAAACCCAGAATCTCCTGAGGGACTAGTCCTAAAGGAAAATTTACCCAAGCTGCTACATTAGGAAAATTTACAAAAGAGCCTTAGAACCCAGTGCCCCTATGCCAGAAATCCTCAAATTAGCTTTCTCAGTCTTTTATAACCAAGATCTGGACAAAGAGGACAGGGCTAAGGAAAAGGAGAAATGCAGGGACAAGATGCAGACTCAACCACTGGCTGCTTTACAAGCCCACCAGCCCCCTCCAGGGTCCCGTAAGGACCCTTGTCCAGGTAACTGCCACTGATGCGAAAGACCAGGCTACTGGAGAAGGAATTTTCCAAATGGGCCAAATGGGAAGAAGCCCCACACAGCCTGCCTCCTTTGTGATAAGCTCACCCACTGGAAGAGGGGCTGCCCTGGGATCCAAAAGGTCCCCCAGTTGAACCCTCATCCAATAATGGCCTTGAACTGAAGGGGCCCTCCACTCTGGTCAGCTTCTAAATCAGACAGCATCATTAAAGAAACAGAGCCAAGGGAAACTCTGGAAATGACAGGTAGGGCTATACATATCCTTTCAAATACAAGAGCTGCCTACTTTGTGCTAACCT
Organism: Mandrillus leucophaeus; assembly: GCF_000951045.1. Lineage (NCBI taxonomy): Eukaryota > Metazoa > Chordata > Mammalia > Primates > Cercopithecidae > Mandrillus > Mandrillus leucophaeus. The sequence goes on from NW_012099766.1 coordinate 490,934, forward strand.
TTTTCTCTAGGCAACTTTCTTCCAAATTCTGTTGGGTAATAGGAGCAAGTAGCAACCCCTCCCTCTAAAGATTCACATCCCCTTTATTTATATTGCTTATGGGACTAATTACTATTCTCCCACCAGTCCCTGGCAATGTCTAAATGCCTCACACTGCTCTTCAGTAGGAATATACTTTCCAAAATGGGTATCCACTTAATATTTACACAACATCTGACTTGATATTTCCCCCTAATATCCCAGTGTCTCCCAGGAAAGCCAGAAGTCCTACCTCAGGGTTTTAGAGATATCCCACACTTATTTGGACAAGACCCAGCAAAGAAATTTAACCAAGCTATATCTCGAGTGGGGACAACTTCTACTCTATGTAGATGACTTACTCATCTGCTCCCCCTCCATAAAGCTTGCACAACAATATGCAGTACAAACCTTAAACTTCTTAGCAAAATGTAGGGTACAAAGTATCCAAATCCAAGACAGAGAATTTCATACATAGAACCAAATATATATACAGAGAGTATTGCTGGCTCCAGACCCTTCTAACAACCAAGTTGTGTACCCACCCAGGTCCTTATTAAAACTTAAAGTGATGGATCTACAAAATCTCAACTAACCCCCTTATGGAAAGGCCCTTTTACTGTTTTACTTTCTACTGCAACAGCTATCAAAGTTCCTGGCATCTCTAGTTGGATACATCATTCCTAAATAAAACCTTGGGAGGTTTCTGAAGAATCAACAATAGGACCAGCATCTGAGTATTCCTGTGAGTCACTGGAAGATCTATAATATCTCTTTCAATGAAATTATAAGTAATGCCTTCTTTTCTTTCAAATAAATGCTACCTCAACATAAGGTAGCCCCAGTACTCTGGATCTTATTCATGGTGGGATTGCTTATGCTTACACTTGGTTCAAAACCAACATTTCCCAATGGGTCTACACCCTCCAGGCTATGTATTTTTATATGGACCTAAACAAAATAAACTGCCCTATGAGGGAAGTTCTAAAAGAACTTATGCAACCCCCTCACTTGCAAACCTTTTAATCTGCGTAGATAACACCCAATATACAGGGGATGTGCCCTAGGACTCCTGGGGCCACAAGGAACAGGTATAACCATCTATAACATTACAAATTCTTAACAAAGGAGAGCTCTCAGCCTTATAATGGTAGGGCTAGGGGCTGCCATAGGATTATCTGCCCCATACCGAGGATTAAATTACCATAAAGTCACCCTCCAAAACCTCTCTACACAAATTGGAGACCTAGGTCAGAGAACTGGCAACGGAATCTCTAAACTCAAGGCTTCACTAAATTCAGTAGCTAATGTAGTCATGGACAATAGATTAGCTTCAGATTACCTCCTTGCAGAACAGGGCGGAGTCTGTGCTGTCATCAATAAACCTTATTGCACGTATGTCAACAATAGTGGGCAAGTAGAGGAACATATAAAGAGAATCTGTGACCATGCTAAGTGGCTTCATGACTCTGGGAAAGAAAATCCCTCAGTGGATTCCATCTGGAACTCTGTAAAATCTGCTCTCCCATTGCTCACATGGTTCCTCCTCTGCTGCAATCAGCTGTCTTCATATGTCTACTTCTTCTTTTTCGCCACTGCCTTTTAACCTAGTAGATACATTTGTCTTCTCCAGGATGTAATTTCAAACCAAGTTCCCAATAATGCAGGTGATAGATGCAGGAGGCAGATAAGAGGGAGGATCCCTGGAGAATCTCCTGCCAGTCTGTGCACTGGGAGGATGGGGTAAAGCCACCAGGAAGTTCATGCCTTGTGCGGGGGAAGGAGCCTGGGATCTTTAGCTTGTGTGTGGGGGCCTGGAATCCATTCTGTGAGATGGGATCCTGCTGGCAGAAACCCCTCTCACTTTGCTGAAAGTTTTCTTTTCTTTTTTTCCTTTTCACCCAATAAATAATACATTCCATTCTCCTCACCCTTCCATGTGTCTGCTTGCCTCACTTTTCCTGGTCGTGACATGGAACCTGGATTTAGCTGAACTGAGGAGCAGAAATTCTGCAATACAGGACTATCTACTTCCCTACCCAAATGTGATCAAAACATACACCTGTTTCCCCTGGACCTTTCTGGACACCAATTCTACCTACGCATAGGACCATCCTATTCTGACAATTAGCAACAGATTGAGACCCAGAGGACAAATACTGCCCTTATTTCAGCAGGAAGCAGCCACAGAAGACTGACCTTCATTCACTAGCCCCAAATAATTGAGTCTCAAACTCTTGAGGGGGTGATATGTTAGGGTAGGTAGATAGGCGGATATGAGCAGGGCAGGATAGTGCCCCGAGGAATGTCAGGAGACAGTCAAATGACTGTCATGTGATTATCAGGTGGCCTCTTCAGGAATGATAGACGGTCATGGCTGGCACCAGGGAGGGGAAAGTTTCCTAACAAACAGGAAACATCTTAAGCTTGTAGGCAACAACTTTGTGATAAAATCCTAGGAATTGAGCAGGCATGCACAGTAAGGGGCAAAATGGCAGAGTTTGACTGGTATATGACCTTCCTCTGGGGGCATTAGACCAGTAAAGGAAAATTGACTGAAGAGTACATGTGCGTAACTACAACCACCAAATGGTGCATGCAACCCCTCCCAGATACTGGCAAGTCACTGAGCATGTGGTGATTAGCCAACAGCCGGCCCAAAAGGAAGTATGAAGGGAGGAGATCAGGAAGAATCAGGAAATAGTTACTTTATAAGAGTCCTGAGCCAACAATCAGGCGGGACACTCAATCTTTCCAGTTGCAAACTTGGTCCCTTCCAAATGCACTTTGCTTCAATAAACTTTTGCTTCTGCCTTAAATCTACATCTGTCTCTTGGCTGAATTTTTTTCTTCCAAGAAGACAAAAACTGAGGGCCGTAGAACCTGCCTGGACTCAACTCCCGTAACATTTAGACTCTTTATTTCACTTAAATACTTAGTCAAGAGGTACATAAAGATAACAAGCTACAGGGCTTTGCAATCATAAAGGCAGATTGCCAGTCTGAGTTTGGATTTGGAATCGGTATAGCCACAAGATTCATGAAATTTCAAAAGTGACATTTTTCTTTACATGTTTATGATCATGAAAACTAGTCCTCCTGTTTAAAAGAAACTACCTGGGCTCCTTTAGTCTTTGAACATAGGACATTTTGTTAAATGTTACAGCAATAGCTGGAACAGTTGATAATCATGTTCGAGAGCAGGTGAGTGATGCTATATACTGGGGCTGAAATGCGAAAAAGGAAATAAATGTATAAAGGATTAGAACTGCAGCATCTTAAAGTGAAAACATCACAAAACTCAGAGTAAATTTCCATCTTGCTGTTGGTTTATATATAAACTGTACTCAGATGGGCAGAAGGAGAAGTGGAAATATTATCTTGGCTTGCATGGAAGAGGAAAAGACTATTTCTAGTTATTTAAAACTACCTATTAACTTATCCACAGACACAGCTCTATGTAATGAACTCTAGAATGTGGTTAGTGTCAATGTTCCAGTTGTGGAAGGAGGAAACAGTCTTCACCAAATGTAGTTGACAATGGCTGTGAAACATGGCACGGTGACTGGAATGTGGTAAACAGATGTCATAATAACCACTGGACACCTGCCTTCTTCACCTCTATGAAAACATTGCCGCCTTATACATGGGCAGAGGTGCAGAAATGAGAAATTCTGTCCTCAGACACTTCACTCCAAAACCTGCCAGTTTCAAGTGCTGCCTTCCTGTCTCAATAGAGAATTTCCAGTTCTACTCTAGGGATGAGGCTGTGGTCCCTCCAGAGGTGGGTCATGGCCTCAGTACTATAGGCAGGCACTACCTCCTGCAGCTGTCAATCCAGGCTGATAATTCTAGCAGCTGATGACATTCCTTCTCTGCATGGCAGTTGCCTCTAACAGGCCAGTGCACACCTGAGCCAAAGATGATGTTTTTGGCATTTGCCTAGATGTTGAGAGCATCCACTGGCTTGGTGGGCACCAATTGGCACAAAGGGAAAACCCCAGCCAAGGAAAGTTTTAAGAAGGCCACGTGCTGGCCCTTCAGAAGCAGCTGCATTCACACCACTCACTAGGGGAGGCAAATGTGTGCGTGTGTAATCTGCCTTCTTCGCTCAGTGGGAGGGAGGCCAGTTAACAATGACTTCAACACTTTATTAAAATCAGTTAACACATTGCTGCACTTAGATAGCAGTAACCAGGCGGGAGACCAGCGGGCTTTCCTAACTGCCTTTTTATTACAAGACCTATTTCAGGCCCATCCCACTTTACATCTCTGCAGCATGACATCCCAAATTACAGGCATAATAATCTAACAAAGGCCACAACCCCTGCAGGCATACAGAGTCAGATTACGTCTGACTGAATCTGCTTTCTCTATTCATAAACAACTTAAAACAGTCTTTCCCTCGCAGAAGAACCTGACTTGCCAGGCACACAGTGAACCAGCAGGAAGACTGCACGAGGACAATGGAGGCATGGGTGAGACAAGGGCAGGAGATGCCTTGCTCATAGGAAATGAAAAGCTCTAAAGCCCAAAGCATTTCCCTTAATTTTTTCCACGCAGTTCCCTTGAGGTTATGCAGCTGGATGTTCTCAGAGCTGAGAGTGGACTGGCTTACTAGAAACTATTCATTCTGTCTTCAGATACTTTCAGGCCCTCTGTTATGATGGTTGACTCAATTATTCCTCAAACCAAAGCTTATGCATGTCTAAGTTCTCTGATCTTAACATCTTGAAAGGCAGTAAAATGAAAGACCTGACTAACTTTTGTTTGTCCCTGATCTTACTTCCTCCTTTTAAGACAGTTTTCCTTATGTAAAAGAAGCATGGAGTAATTGACTTTGGACAAATGACAGAGAAAGGGATGGATTTCTAACTTAACTGTTGGCATATACCTTGAGAATGAATACATAATACACATTTTAGGATAAGCCACAGATTCCTCTGGTCTGGGTACACTGGGGACATTTTTATAAATGTAACATGGTTTATTGACAAATTTAGGGAATTGTTTCACATTGGTCTTTTCTGTCATATTAGAGGAAGTTTTAGACTAAAAAATAACATTATCCATGTTTTACAGATAAGCAAATTTGAGGTGGAGCACAGTTAAAGAGTTTGCTTAGGTCACATAACTAGGGACAAATCCCTATTAACTGGAAAGGATATGAGACTGAATTAGTTTGCCATGCAGTAATTAAAAGCACAAAGTTCTGTATAATCTCCTTGATTTTTTAAAGAAAAAGGAGTCTGTTTCATGAAGGACAGCTACTTATAGAATATATGCAATAGGATTAAGTTGAAATTGTTTCAAATACACAAAAGAAGCCATTAAAAAAAAAAGTTCTGAAAGAGGGAAAAATATTCCGTTCGTCAATGAAGCAGACCCCAATAGTACATTTACAGACAGATTAGAACTTCTGGAAAGAGAAAATAAATTAAAAATATGAAAAACGTTAAACATAATTGTGTTATGGTAGTAGAATACTAGGCAAGATTTTTTTCACTTCTTTTTTCACAATCTCTGGATGTATGCTGGTTTTGTAATTAGCAGCTGTGCGTTAAAGAAATAAACCACGTAAGCAGCCTCTTTCCGCACAAGATGGCTGCTATGTTATAGAAGTCTAGCTCAATTTTCACACAGGTGCATTTTTCTAATCTTTTATTTTATAAACAATGATTTGGGAAATTCTTTTATCTTTATAAAAATGAAGACCATAGCCCTTAACGTTTCATTGTGGGCAGTCATTAGTTAAGACAATACACACAGGAAAAGGAACAGGTTATCAAATATGAAAAGTATTTATAGTTAAAAAAATCAAGTCCCTGCTTTCAAAATGCTCATAATCTAAGGAAATTCAAGTCACAGAGCTGTGTGCAGTATCCTTAAACTACATGCTAATTTCAAATATGAGAGAGTACATATATGTGTGTGTGTGTGTGTGTGTGTGTGTGTATATATATATATATATATTTTCCCAAGACCCTTTCTCCTACCCTATTTAAAACAATAATAGTTTGTCAAGGGAAAATAAACAAAATAAAATGGTTTGAGGCTGACTCAAAACTCTGAATATTTGAATTCTAATTTGATTCTAAAGTCAGAAAAAAAGTCTACTCTCCTGGTATAATACTTTTAAAGCAAATGGAATCCATCATGCATGAAAAACTAATCTCTGACCTTTAATGGTAATTTTACTGATTGAAAAAAGTTTCAAACACTCAGTTGTGGGAAGGAAACAGACATTTGCTCACAGTCTGCAGACTCTGGCTCAGCTGACAGTAATTTTCCATTGATTGGGAGAAAATCATGGAAATTACATAGCTATGGCTGGCTTCAGACTGGTCTGATATAAATTTCAACCTTTATTCTGTGTTTATTCTTTTGTGTGAGTGAAATAACAACAGAGTCTCTACAAAAAGATGTAACTAATATCTTTGAGGTGACCTGTAACTACTATGTATGATATAGTTATGTCTTTTGGATTAACCAACTATATATTTTATGCATTGGTAATACTTATACATGCACAGTTAAAATTCTTTTAGGAAAAGCCATAAAGTACTCTGTTCTGAAATTGTTTCTACAAATGCTGCAGTATGAGTTTTTCAATGACTTAAAAATTTCCATATCAGGAGAAGTGTTAGAAATGTATTTTTCCAAATGCAGGTGGGAGGATATCTTCTCAACCTGAAGCCAGTTCTACAGGAACCCAGACAAACACCAAAAAGTGAAATAAGTTAAGTCTCCACACCATTTCTAAAGCAGTGAAGCAAAACTACCTCCAAAGGTCAGTGGAGAAGCCACTCAGTACACAGCCATAAATGCTAGGATAGTCCTGGTCACATCCCCAGCCATACCTTATTGAATCTTGGTGTTTGACCCTGAGCTCTCATGTTTTAGAGTTCCATAATAGCCAGGCTTTGAAATGCAAAAGTGTGTATGTGTGCATGTGCAGGTGTGTTTAAGCAAATTCACTTAATAAGAGTGGGCTGCTGATAAGGTGAGAAAAACACTAGCCAGACAATCTAAATGAACAGTAAAACACTTAGAATGGTGCCTAACACTTAGAATAGCGCCTGGCACTTAGTCTGGAAACATAGGCTATACATAGTATCAGGAAAGGCATCTTCAGTCTGTTAAGATATAAAATATATATATTTCCAGACTTTATAGAACCCTATATTTTCATAGGTATAAGTTACTATTTATGAGAAACCCATACACAGGAGGAAAATAAGGTGAACAATTTTAATCGTAATAACTTACTGAGTTTTAACTTAAAAGCATTTACTTATATTTTTACTTATTTGATATAATTCATTATCCATATTTTGTCTCCAGCAACTTGTAAATATGTTAAATGAGCTACTATATTGTTAATCATTGCTTTAAAATCTCAAAATCATTTTATGAATATAGCACATTAATATATGACAAATATAAGTTGTGAAGATTGAAAAAAGTTATATAAAATCTGATTGAGGGTATAATTTGCTAATAACTATAGGCTTTTAAAAATAGTGAATTTAGAGCACACCTATTTCCCTTTCAAATCTCCCTCTCTCACCTCCTTTCCTCCCCTACTCCTTCCTTTCTTTTCTTCCTTCTTTCCTTTTTATTATTCACCAACCAACCCACCAACCAATCAGCAACAATTATTTGTTGAAGCTTTTTGTTGTTTTTTCATTAAGATAAACCAATTAAGTAATCTATTTTTTTCTATTGATAAATTTGTTTACAGAAAATAATTTTAAAGTATTCAATTTCTAAAGTCTGTTGCTCTAAAGACCCATCCTTGGAGAAATCCAATCATTTCCTGCACTTAACACTGGGATGAAACACAGGGCCCAGGGACACTTGTATTAAACTTGACCTGATTCCACCTGTACTTTGTTCAGTCTGTTTATTGTGCATCTATTGAGCTTTCATTCTCTCAGTCTGATTTCCCTTTTGCTCCTGTTCCTCCAACATGGAACCCGCAGGTCTTTTCTCCATACATCAGACGTGTTATCTGGCCTATGTCTTTCCCTGGCTCCCTGAGAGGGCACTCCTGGAACCTGGCATTGAACAGGGCCTTCCTCCTATAATGTTTAATGATAACCCTCCAATCTACTGCCCTGCCTAGACAAGATTTTCATGCTCAGGGTTGGAATCAAGTTTTTCAAGCACAACCCCTGTGACAGCTAATATTTAAGGGTCTCAGCAGAATTTAATTTGTAAAGAACTAAATATAAATATACTTCTGAAATCTGGCGTCTTGCTCGTCTTCTTGCCTTTGTGTTCTCCCTGTTCTTTTTTCCTTTCTCTCAAATATCTTCTGCAACATTAAGAAAAATGTGGAATGGAAAAGTAGTCATAAAAAAAAGCTAGAGTTTTGCTCTGAAATGTCTATGAGATGGTGTGAAAAGGAACCTCAGGACTGAACTGTGCCTGGAAAGGTACCTTTTTCTTCACTATATGCAGCCTTCCTGAGTCACTGGTCACTGTTAGCAGCACAGAAGCCACAGAATGAAAGAACAAGTGCTGAGTATAATTTGAGAATTAAAGAGAAACAGGGAGAGAGTTCTTCTGTTGTATTGTATGACCATGTCACTGGTCCCTCTTAAAAAATAATCTAAAAATACAGTACATGCATGCACATGTGTGCACACACACCATAAGGTCTGCTCAAGTCCTAGGATTATTTGGGCTTGAGAATTTTTGGATTGATTGAATACAACTTTAGTTATGTATCCTTGATTCAGGAATTTAAAAAATGGCTAAAATCTTTTGTTTACGTAGCAATTAGAGATTTAGAGATAACATAATCTGAGGATGTCTTCAAGTCACAGATATGCAACTTAGCTGTGCAATCTTAGGAAAGTTATGCCTCTTTCATGGGCCGCATAAATTCTCAGGACTAATTCAGACACACTATTGGCACAATAGCCAGCAAAATGCCTTAGTTTGGTTTTTATAAGTGTGCTGGATTTTTGGAATAAGTCCAATAACTACATACTAAGGAAAATAGTTCAATCATTTTTTATTGCTTTAGTTCTTATCACTCACTCAGTATTGCTGGTGAGGGAGGGAACATAAACCTCTGGAGGAATGAACTGATACCATTGCATGAGACCAAAGGCAACTAATCATGAAATGAGACAGTCCTGAAGTAGCTGGTTCTGATTCTGACCAAGCAACCCAATGAGTAGTTTATGGGCTCATGTCATCCCTTTGAAAAGCACAAATAAAGAGCAAAGAAAGGAGGTCACACAAATGGAGGTTACTCTCCTGAGTTTGTCAAGAAGTTCACTGGGCACTCCACAGTTGGGAACACTGGTTTTCTAGAACCTTTATGGTTTATGGGTCAAGTCCAATGCTGTCTATATTTACATTATGCATTAGGCATTGCAGCAAATATTTACCATCCTTTCCTTTCTCATGCTCCCCTCCCTCAGTGATATTGGGTTTAGTCATATTACGTGCTGTGGCCAACAGAATTTGGGCACAAATGATACTGCTTTCTAAGCTGAGGACTTACAAGGTATTGAATGTTTCTACTTGCCACATTGGGAGTTGTAAACTGTGCCACAAGGACATGCCCTGGGAGATCATTTGCCCAAGAAGGAGAAACATGAAGAACAAGCATGAAGGCAACCTGCAGCCTGAAGAGCACTATTTTGACCCATTAGCAGGCCTATGAGCAAGAAGCAAATGTTACTGGTATTTTGTGGTTGACTGTTCGGTAGCGTTACTGTAGCAATAGCTGACTAACGCACCTTGCAATAATAGATCAACATAGAAAATGTGAATTTTGTTTTTCTCTTGGGATCTCAACAGTTCTGACCAATTCAACTAGTCCCTGAACTTTCTATTTTATTTTGCCTTTTCAAGTTTGCTAGCAATCTAGACTCTTATCATTCCTTAAATATGCTTCATGTAGTGCACAGTGCCTCCACCCCTTGACAATTCCCATCTGTCTCATCTTTATACGCAAGATTCAACTAAAATTTTTTATCTTTAATGAAGAACATCAGATTCTCCCATTAATTCTTTCTGAGAGGCAATTTCTTCTTTAAGCTCTTTTATCTCTCTCTTGCCTTATTGATCACCATCTGTAATAAATTATAGTACCCCTAGTATTGTTCTATACCACTTATTGGTTAATACATCCCTTGGATCTGAAAATGCTTTAAGGACTGGAATACGTCTCTTGAATTTCATACAGAATAAGCCCTTCATTAGTTATAATTTAAATTAATTTACTCCTCATGCCCCCAATCTGCTTCTCCTTTGGATATCCTAACTCAGTAAATGTCATTCTCATCCTCCTAGTTCTCTAAGCCAGAAATCTAAGTGATTATTAATCCCTATTTCTCTTACCTATTAACCAAGTCCCATTTAGTTAAAACCCCTACATAGCAATCAAACCTATTCACCTCTCTCCAGCCCCACTGACATTATCTTAAAGCCCTTCACCACTTTTTCCTGGAATATTGTAATTGATTCTCACATGTTCTACCTACTTTTGGTCTTGAAGATATGCAATTCAATTTCCCACAGCAGCCAAAGTCATTCTTTTTGAAATGCATATTTGATTGTGTCATTTGCTGGTTAAAAATCTTTTACTGGCTCCTCACTTCAGCAGAATTAAGTAGAAATTTCTATGTGACTTATCAGATCTTTTATGATCTACAGTTTAACTCTCTGGCCCTATTTCTGACTGACTTTCCAACTTATGCTCTATACCTTAGGTAAACTAATTTTTTTTTGCATCTCCCCAAACCACCACAATTTATCTTATTCCCAGTCATTTGCACATGATACTGTGTCTACCTGATACCCTCTCTCTCCTTCCACCACCCTTTCCTTGGCTATCTCCTCTTGAACTTTATATCTCAGATCAGATAACGTTTTCTTTAAAAGCCCACTCTGACATTCCTCTCTCCTCTTGCTCAGGCAAGCATGGCCAGGGGCTCTTCTTGCGTGTCACTACAGCATCCTACATTTACCTGTAGCAGTTATGATACTATGGTTTCTGATTTACTTGTAGTTGACTCTATGGGTAGCCTACCCAAGAACCATTCCTTCCTAATAGGCCCCCAGTGAAATTCAAATATCCGCCTACCCTTGCAGCCACATACTTACAGGGAGGTGGGCCTCAGCCCCAGCCACCATGAGGGAAACCTGATTGTCTCAGATAATCATGAAAGTACCATTTCCAAGGCAGTGATTGGTTAAGACATAAGCATGTGAAACCATTTTGGCCAATGAGACATTGAAGGGAAGTGGGAAAAGGGAAGACCATCTGGAAATAATTTTTTTCTTTCTTAAAAGAAGACTTAAAAAGAAGATCCTCTTTTCCGACTGGCCATAGTTATCTCCACGTAATAGTTGGACCTGTGACTGACATCTCAAGATTACCGGAACAAACCAGAAAACTCACCAACACTTGAGGATGGCAGAAGAGAAAGAAGAAAAAGACGCAGGATGCCTTTGATAATATCACTGAGTTACTGAGTGACTTAGAGCCTCCCACCTCAGGATGGCTTATGGCTAAAGCCAATTAAGTTACGACTTTCTGGCAGTTACAGCTGCAAGTATTCTCACTGACTGACACATGTCTACCTTCCTCACTGTACTGATATTAATGAGAATTTATGCTTGGAGATGGAACTGCAAAGGAACTAAGAACTAAAGAAAACATCTTAGAAGGCTGCATGGCATTATGGTGATTAATAGGGAAAACTTTATTAATGTGGTATCATACAGAGAATCAGAATCAGCTTTTGAGGAAAACGATGTAGAAGTCTTCTGATTTATTTTCTGGGCCAGAGAATAAAATGGAACAGTAGTAGCTCTTTGAAAAGCTAGGTTTAACATGATAACAGAAATCCTACTGTACCAAATTCAGAAGCCTCTAGAAAAGTGACCTAATTCAGTTTCTGCTGTGCTCTGCCCCTTGCTGTTCACTTTCCTATCTCAGCTCTGGTTTTACTTCAAAAGCTCAGGAACTTAAAAGGGGGAAACCTACCAACATATTTACCTAAACTCTGATCAAAGATCCAAGAAAAGGTCAAGATGATAGCTGAACCCACAATTATATTAACCTTTTGTGGAAACATTGAACAATGCAGTAGTATCTTTGCTTTTGCAGAATATCTTGTTAGAAACAGGAATTTCAAGAATAGCCAGAAAGATCAATCCTCTTGCTATCTTCATTTTTATGCTTTAAACAGTAAATGCAAAGCAAAAGGACCTATGCAGCAGTCTATTAAACAGCAGTACCCTTGTATTTATCAATAATAGAACAAACTCTCAATATTCATAAGGAAATGTAAGATAATACGGATAACCAAGATTATTGCTTGAGCATATTCTTTAAAAATTGGCAGACAGTTCAAGCTCCTATAGTGTTGCAAATGGAACTTACTGTATACTTATAGTTACTTGTAAAATGAGATAATTTGTATAAGGCAGAAGTTACCCCTCCATTGAAAGTTTGGTAGAAGTTATATGTAGAACCATTTGAGCCAGTACTATTGACAATCTGCTTATTCACTAATTTCTGTGTGGAGGGGTAGGGGTGTCTAAAATTGTAACTGTTGATGCAATCTGTCAAATGGTATAGGTCTACTCTAGTTTTTTTTATTTTAATTTGTTGAGTCTGTTTAAGTTTCATTTTTGTACTTTGTGTTAAAATCAAACTTGAAAAAAAAACCAATGGTAAAAATACTGCAGCTTTAAATATACATTATTATTTTCCCATCTCTGTGATTCTGGAGTCATAGAGTTTATAGAGTAGCCCCCCAAGACACATGTAACTATTAAATACTTAAAATATGGCTAGTCCAAATTGAGATGTGTCAAAAATATAATATATACTCCGGATTTTGAAGACTTAGTATGAAAAAAAATAATTCCACTGATTTTTAAACGTTTTAAAATGTGGTTACTGATAAAAATTTAAAATTGTATATGGAGTGTGCATTATATTTCCACTGGGTAGCACTGTTCTAAAGCATTCATCGGCTCTCCTCACATTATGCCCTGCACTGCAGACACTGACATATGTGTAATCTCTAAAGCACATGTCATGATGAAAAAAGCATACTATTTCTAAACAGATGTGTGATCTTGCTTGGAAAAGACGCATAACTTTCTTGCATTTCCATTGCTTCATCTTTAAAATAAAAGGGCTGCATGAGATGATTCCTAAATTCCTTTCCAATTCTCATATATTTAATGACTTCATCATTTCCCCAATAGATTCCAAAGCCAGAGAATACAGTCCATGTAATAGCTCATTTCAGTTTGATAAATATCTCTGAAGCACTTATCATTTGCCAGGTCCTGGGAGGAGGTAATTTTACACCTAACCATCCTCCACCTTTTTTTAGTACTATTCTTTATTCTTGGCAACTTTTTGAGAAATATCTATGGAATGAATGGACACATTATTATTCTGCTGTGTCTTATATGTTAATACAGAAAGAGAAATACACACACACACACAAACACACACACACACACACACACACACTCCCTAGACTGGCTGTGAATGAAATACTAAAAAATAATAATAATAATAATTTGAGTAGTGATTCTTTAGCAGAAACTCAAGTGCCCATATAACTGAATGGTTTCTGAATCTGGCAGCTAAAAATGCTTTAGTCTTTCTGAAAAATGGAAAATGCATTATAAGTCTAAGTAAAGAGCACTCCAATTTTAGCTGCCTTTGCCCCTTCTGAGGCTTTCCTGGGTCAATAATTAGCAACAGAGCCCAGAGGACTGGGGGAAGGATCAGGATGATGAACAAGTGCAAATGAGCTACCTTAAAAAAGCAATAGCACAAAGCATGAGAGCACTCAGAGTTGTACTGCAAAGTGTTCAGATTAGACAGGCCCAAAAATGAAAAATTTGAAAATTAATAAACCAGAACCTAGCTGCACGCACTGACTTAATGAGAGTCGTCGTTAATGTAACACACTTTTGCCTACTACTTTTGTGAAGACTTCTTAAATTATTTTAAATGCTTCTCAAGAAATGCCTCTCCAATTTTGCTGGGGTTCTTAATGTTCTTCTCAATTTTCTTTCCAAAAGCATAAGGGAGAGAAGTGAAGAGATGATCTGAAATACTAGAAAGAATACAGGACTAAGAGCCAGGAAATTTGGTTTCTAGTCACAGAACTGCTACAAACTGGTGATACGGAGTTGAACAAATTATTTAGTCTTTTTTGGTCTGTTTCTTCATCTGAAAAATGAGGATAAAGCTCTGTGTATTCTAGTGGTTGATAAGGGGGATCAAATGAGATAATGGTAAGAAAAATTACATTTATAAGATACAAATGTTCTATAAATGTATTTTACACAAAATTATCAGAGAAGTCTCTTATGAGCTAAAATATGATAATAGCACATGTGGTCCAAGATCCAAAAGTGAAGACTAAGAAGAAACATACATAACAAAAATTATATCCTTTTATTAGAAATAGCACAATATCCATAAAACTAATCTTTAAAAGCACAGGGAGCAGTGGTTAATTATATAGACTCTGAAGACAGACTAGTGGGATTTGAGGTCTGACACTGCCATTTACTAGTTGTGTGATTTGGGGCCTCTCACTTCACCTTGTGTACTGCAGTTTTCACATCTGTAAAAAGGAGGTAATAATACTACATCCCTCCTATGTTTGTTGTGAGGGTTAAAGCACTTCACATATATAAAACACTGGCACAATGTAGGTATTATATAAGTATAGCTGTTATATGGGAGTACATTCTAGAATGCTTTAAACTCTAGGCACACTTTCTAGCTAGCATTTGATTTATCTTGTTTGAAAAACAGCCTGTATTTACCATATACATATAAGAGGTTGGAAGTGTCACAAGTGTATGCTGGGAAAACAAAGAAAAGCAACTTCAGTACACAATCCACAAAAGGATAGCCTCGATGGAGTCTACACTTCAGAGGGCTAAAGTAGATCGTGAAACTAAGTACACTCAGGTGGTGCCTTCGTACATGAATGGCTTTGTGTTCTTACATTTTCCTCAGGTACTGAAATAATGACTAAAACACCTTGCATTTGCATTGCATTTTAAAAAATCACTTTCACATCTATTATGTCATTAGAAGTTGAGGGTCATTAAGAGTGGACAATGAACTTGCTTTCACCTTCAAAAATCTCTCCAAGGAATCAAGTCAATTGAATGCTTGTACTTGAGAAAAAAGGTGGGCTTTTTGCCAAATACTTTCTGGCAGCTCATAAGCCTGAGCTTTTCATCTGAGCCAACTGCAAGCCTGGAAGGGTCCAGAAAAGCGACTCATCTGCTCAGCAGACCTCACTGGCCTTTTGTTGTGGTGGGCACAGTGCCTTCCACACACAGCTGTTGGTCAGTACGTGGATCACTGACTGCATCCTCCTTGCAAGAAGGCCATTTTGGATGTTTCACTAAGGAATCCAAGAGCGCAAGGCAGAGAGGGGAGGCTGACTAGTTGGGGACTTCCTCCAGGATTTTCCCATAGGCTCCACCTAGTTGCTTCATTCCATTGATGGATTCAAGGGTGATTTTCCATGAGACTACACCTAATGGAAAAGGAAGTCTCGGGCTGTTCTTATCTAATTTGCCAACTGTTACATCAGCATTATTGATTCAGAGCCCCCATATCAGCGAAATATAGCACAGATGGGAATTCCCTGCAAATGTTTTCATGGAATCATTTGCTAGGAAACCCCCAATTAGCAAAAAACATAAACATATACCTTTTTATGAAGCCCTGTTAAATCTAATCAGAATGCTTGCTCCAGAAAGAGTCTATTCTCAGAAAATATATTGTCTGATCAAGTTTAACTCTTTTGTCTACTCATTGAAGTCCTTAAATACATTGTAAGAGAATATACTAAAATATGTCAACTTTCAATCAATAAGCATAGTGTAATGTCTAAAGGTCATGATTTGGATTATCACAACATTTTGGGTATAAAAATGTATAAAATGGAGCATATCTATATTACCTGCCAGATGAAAGAAGATTATTTTAAAAATTACTTCATCATCTTGTGTTATTTGAATATAAAAAACCTGAAGGCAGGCTCTCCTTGTCTACTTATTCAACACTTAGATCGGTGCCTGAAACATAGTAGGTATTCAAAAATATTTATAGGATAAATGAATATCTGAGAAGCTGAGTCATTCTCACCACATTGACATTTTAAATTTATCTATAGACAAAATAGTCTCAAATATATGAAGGGAAATTAACATTAGCAACACAAAAATGTTTTCTTCTGCAGAAATATAATGTTAAACTATAATTGTGCAGTCAAAAAGTAATTTACAAATTAATTACGGACCATTATTGAGTCAAAGCAATTCTATAAATAAATAATGCAGTACTTTTCTAAAGGTTGTTGCTATTACGTGTAGGCCCTCGGGATGAAAACTGGGAGTCCTATTTTTAATATGTCATCACGTTAATGAATGAATGATATAAACAATTCATGTAAGCACTTCAGCCAAGCATTACTCTTGGGGATCAGTGGGCTATTTCAGTAACAAGAGTTAAAAGCAGGGAACACAATCTTGGATTTGGTAAACTCATCTAAATTTCTTGACATTCTCCAAAGAGTAGCATTTAAGCAAAATCCGGCACAGAAGTGAAATATATAATTGAAACCTACTTTTCCTCGGTAAGGTAACTATGATCCTTTCACATTAGTGAGATCGTGTGGATCCCATCACTAAATTGGCCCCAGGCAACCTGCTCTAGGTGGCATTCTCCCCACCTCCTCCTGCACAACTGTCTCCTGCAGAGAGAAGGGTGAAAGTCTTCATGCTCTCCCATTCTCCAATGATGCTCGTGAAAATTTATTCTCAGGAAAGATTCTAATCTCAGGTATTCACACTCATATACATTCAAATCATTATGTTACCTTCCCCTAAGGTGTTTGACTTACTGATTTACCTCTATGTTAAAAACAAAAACAAAACAAAACAAAAACCCAAAATTTGCTTTTTCTTTCTCAAAAGAAATTTCAAGAGTTAGTTATCAGGAAAATAATGTCTTCTAGTCTGTTTATTTTGTTTTGAGATTAAAGGCCCTTCTCTGACATTGAAATTTCATATGCAGACTAAATTCAACAATTTAGTTATGTTGTTTCATTCACTTACAAAAAACGACACAACTCATTGGCTGATTGTCCGGCTGTGGCACTTCTCTGTTCATGTTGCCATGACTTCCTCGACCACCTCATTCCTGCCTTCATGTCTGACATACATTTCTGACATCGTGATGGATGCCTGTACCCTGAGCACCAGCACCTCCTCAAGGAGAACACAGTCTCAACCACACTCATCATTTTCTTTCCTTCCAGATGCCCATCATTTCCTGTCCTTCCAGATTGCCCAGTTTCCAGTCTTGAGAGCTCTGTTATCACTGACCCTCTGTCTCCTCACCCCATTGTAGTAGTGGCTAGTGTCAACTATGTTACACCTATACAATGTTTTCAGAAATGACATTTTTTTCTATTTTCACCTCCATAAATTTAGTTTATAATATCATTACTTCTTAAAATACAAATAATACTTGCTTATTGTATTTTTTCCCTAGGGCTGCCATTACAAAATATCACAGACTTGGGTGGCTTTAACCATAGAAACTTATGTTTTAAAACAGTTCCGGAGGCCAGAGGACCGAGGTCAAGATGTCGGTGGGGTTGGTTTCTGTGGGAGGCCTCTCTTCTTGGCTTGTAGATGGCCATCTGCTCCTCATCTCCACCTAGACTTCTTCACGTGTGCACGTGCATCTTAATCTCCTTTTCTTATAAAGACACCAGCCGTGTTGGATTAGGGTCTACCCTAATGATCTCATTTTATCAAAATCACCTCTTTAAAGGCTCCATCTTCAAATACAGTCACATTCTGAGGTCCTAGGTTAGGACTTCACATATGACTTTGGGTGGGACACAGTTCAGCCCATAAGCCTCATGTTTTCCCTATGGTATCAGCTCTCAGCCCAGGATGACATTTCTTTTCCAGAATCATTTTGATAATCTATAGAAAAATTGTCCCACAGCCACAGAGCCATCCTTAAACAAAGTCCCTCTGTTCAGAATCCAAAGGCCTGTTGCCCCATGTTAAATTTATGTTTTCAAGTGCCCTTTCTTACAATTCTAATAAAACACAGTCACTCTGAATCTCTCAAACGCAGGCTTCTATTTCCTACTTATTTTGCTTCTACATAGGTTTTCTGTCTCCAAGAATGAAATTATCCTTCAACATTCTAATCAAATGCTAGCTTACTTTAGCGCCACCTTTCCTCAGTCTGAGATATGTTCTTCCAAACAATCATGATTCCTGGTTCCTAGAGCCATGGCCCATTTACCTGGCTCTCCTATTTCATTAATCTTTCTCTGTGGGTTTCCCAGTTCACCAAATCGTAAGTATCTCTGAATAGAGAGCTCCTTACAGCATGGCTACTGATAAATCATTCACTGAGTTGACTAAATCCAGGCAGTATGATATCAATCATTTCAGAGGCAATATGATGAAAATATTCCAAACAATTATTATTTATTCTTGTTTTTAATCTCGTAAACATGGCATAAATCAGGTTTTGATGACCAGTGGTCAGTAACGGTTTTTTCAGCTGATTATTTTTCTTCCCAAAATAGCATAAAATTTTTACTTTAAACAATTACAATATGTATGTATATACTTTATCGAATTTTTGGTGACATTTTTAAAAACTGAGAGGAACACTGTTATTTTTATCCACATTATGGGATGGAAAGCCCTGGGGTCCTTTATGAGTGACATGCTTGCCTAATGTTTTGCAAGATCTGACTTCAAGGCACTGTTAGATAATGATTAGTTTATTTTCCACTCTAATTCACCCTCTCCAAGATTTACTCTGTATTTGATATAAAACTCTTAGTTCTTCTCTATTTCCCTGTCCTTAAGACACCTTAACAAATTGACGTTAGGCTTTAAAAACCATACATTTTTAAATAGATATAGAGGCCAAACGTGGTTGACAATTTGATTGGCTAGCCCACAGCCTTTTCCAAACTTCTTCATCCTTGCTATCTTTATTATAAAGACCAGAAAACCAAATGTTAACTTTCCATCTTCTGTGTTCTGGAAATGACCATGTGGCATAATTCTGGCTACAGGGCTGTAAGCTGAAGTCTTCTGGTGGCTCTGGGAAAGGCTTTTGTGTTTCTTATAAGTGGGGTAGATACAACTTCAGCTGGCCATCCTTTCTCATCCTTCTTCCTTCCCTCTCACCATCTGTGACACAGACATGATCGTCTGGAGCTGCAGTAGCCATTTTGCCATCAGAGGAACAGGCCAAGAAAATTGTGGAGATGCTGCCTCTTTGCAAATGGCGATAACATCATGCAACAACCGAAACACCTCTAGTGGCTACCTACTTAAAAGTAATTCCTATTTGTTCAAGCTATTGTAAGTCCAGGTTTCTGTTATTTACAGTTGAAAGCATTGAAAACTGATATACCAAGCATTATCTGTTGGCAGTTTGAGTTTTCCACAAAGAAAAATTATTTTGTAGCCATAGAACATACTCTGTAATCAAAATCCAGTTCCAAATCCATGAATCCAGTATTCTAGGTCAAAAGGAGGCAAAAGAGAATGAGTTGGCTGTTTTCACATAAATCACTTACCACTAAGGGGATCTCTGCTATCCTTTTTTTTTTATACGAAGGACAGTATTTTTCTTTTCCCTCAGGGATTGTTATTAACTATTTTGTGGATATATCAAGAAGGGGGAAGTTACATTAAAAATTAGACAGAAAGGGGGGACTTTTCCCTTAAATTTGTGACAACCTTCTCTTAAAGTTATTGTAATATGCTTCTTGGGAAGGAAGAAGGCATAGTATGGCATAGCATGTCAAGGTCCATCTGCTTTCTTTTTAACATTCCCTGTGCAGAATACCTCATAACTGTGATCCATAGTTGGCAAGAATCCCATTCATTTCCAACAGAAATCCAAGAAGCTTCGTGTGTCTCTCTCCAGCTCATTATCAGAGCAATTAAAATCAGCTGTTTTAATGCTGCTTAAAGGGCTTCAGATTTTGTAATTTATGTAGCATAAGGCAAGATTCATTTTTTATGGAGAGATTTTGATTCTGGTCCTGCCAAGTCCTAAAGAGTTCTAATTAAAGACTCCTTGGGGAGTTTTTCTTGATCTGCTAGATTTAAGATTCTTTAGTAAATACCTGCTAAGATTATTTCTGGTGGGGATAATTTATCTTTAATTTTAATGTCCTAATTATATTCCATACATATCTTGAAACTCCAGGTCAGTAATCTCATTAAGTAAATATAAAATAGTATATAATATTCTATAATAAAAATGATGCATTATTAAAAGATGTATGCAAATCTTTAAACCTGCAGGTCTTGTTTATAAGGATCCAAAGCTGAAAAGTCTTTACTGCTGCTTATTTGAATAATAGCTACCTTCATATGCTTAATGTTAAGTTATAAGGTTTTCTTTTAGGTACTAAGTTTACTCATAAAATGCATACAATCATTACATCTCTGAGTGTTTTTAAATTTAATAGAGTTTTTTAAAATTGGAGTCTGATAGCCTTTATAGGATTGGCAACTTGTTTGATAATATCAGTGCTAAGGGAAGAAATTATGGGAAAAAGTTGGAAGAGAGGATCTAGTGGATTTTTTTTTTTTTTTTTGAGACGGAGTCTCACTCTGTCACCCAGGCTGGAGTGCAATGGCGTGATCTTGGCTCACTGCACCCTCTGCCTCCTGGGTTCAAGCGATTCTCCCGCCTCAGCCTCCCTAGTAGCTGGGATTACAGGCACCTGCCATCATGCCCAGCTAATTTTTGTATTTTTGTAGAGATGGGGTTTTGACCACATTGGCCAGACTGGTCTCGAGCTCCTGACCTCAGGTGATCCTCCCGCCTCGGCCTCCCAAAGTGCTGGGATTACAGGTGTGAGGCACTGTGCCTGGCCGATCTAGTGGATTTTATCTGAAGCTGTGTTTGTAGTGTAAGCATGTTGATTACACTGTATTTAGCTTTTACGTTAGTTTTGAGTATGTACATTGGGAAAACTATTGCCTCCCAACCACCCCTTGGTACCACCATTGTTTTACTTAGGTTTGTAGAGAAAGCAAAACCATATTAATATGGGAACAGAACTTTAAGTGAGCCTTCTCCTCACTTCCTCATTCCCCCCAAAAAATTATTTTTATATTCTGTTAATTAATTACATTCTGTGTGTCTCTTCCATGGAAGAGATCAACCTAGTAAGAATAACAGACATCATCTAATCCTTCCCATTTCTTCCTGAAATGTTAGTGGTACATATATTTTTCCTTTTCCTGAAACCCATTTGCCTCTGCTTTTCACTTGGCTAATTCCTATTCACTCTTCATTTTTCAGCTTATACATTACTTCCTTCCAGCAGCCTTGATTTCCCATCCATCATATTAATTGGTTCTCTCCTTTCCTGGGATCTTTACTTCTTCAACGTATTTTAGCTAATTATGCATTTAATCATAGGCTGATACGCTTAATGTTTTTCTTCCCTACTCCTTTGTAAGGCTCACGAGAGCAGGAACCATGTCGATATGTTTACCACTCTGACCTCAGAGCGCAGTCCAGTCCCGGCATAGTATACGTGCTCAATAAATATTAGTAGTGAAGATCTCAGATTGCTTTCCTGTGCTCACAGCATGAGAATCAACTCAAAGAAGCAATAGCAATAGGAGCCTTCTGACAGTAAAATCCCCATTTTGCCAAGAAAACAGCTATGAAGGCAGAAAGTGACCATAACCCAGGAAAAGGGAGGATGGCAAAGAACTGCATCTATTTCACAGTCTTGCTCAGGGTCATGGCTGTGGTTATCAATCTTTGCCTCTAAAAATACATAGTTTTTGCCCCTATGAGTGGTCACTGCTTAGTCACTGCAATGGATTTGAACTACACAACCTATATTTATCCTTTTATCCATTTAAGACCAACTCAAAGACAAAAACAAGTAAAAGAATGATGAAGACTTTTTTTAAGATTCTGCAGTACCTTCATAAGTGTCTCCCTCTCAGGGATGAAGTAAGAATTGCTCCTTTAAAAAATATCTTTCTGTAAAACGACCGGAAAATTCCTAAAGATAGAAACAAAAAAGCTAGATGGCAGCAGACTGCCTTTCATGTCCCTATCAATGAATAGATTGCTAACTAACAATCAGGGGCATTGTTCATATCAATAATATAAATAGTTCAAAAGACTTCAGAAATAAGTTTCTAAGGCACTCCCAGCCATTTGGAATAACTATGGCTTGGAAATTTCCCCATCTTTGTAATTCTGAGAAAAATGATCTAAACTAGATGTCTATAACTATATTCAGATGATTCCTATTCATAAACTGAGAATAAAGAACAGACCAACTTCAGTAATAGTGACATTGCTGGGAGAATAAATTGGCTCAAGAAGTAACAACAGCAGCAGCAAAACGGTTAAGGCACTTCAAGGTAATCAATTTAGCTCTATCACTTTTTGCTGTGACTCTGAAGGAAGTTAATTGAATCTCTGAAAGTAGTATCTTGCTGCCTGGAATTTGTACCCACGAGCTTCAAATAAACTATTCCATGAAGTTTAAGCTGTCCTTGACAGAAAGAAGGGTACAATCAGCTCCAAGCCATTAGGGAAGGTATAATTTCACAAGGCCAGACAGCCAAGGAAAGTGATCCTCAAAGGGAAATTTTGTAGAAACAATTTTGCACTTCCCTGTCCCTATCCATCAGTAACCTCAACAGAGCTATTTTTGGATTGTTTCCCTTTATTCCTATTGATGACTATTATTATATTTTTGAAAATATTTTTGTTAATGTTGTTGTTAGAAACTGGTAGGTTAAGGAAAGTTTAGCCATGGTTGCTGTTATTAGAAGCAGGTGTAATTAATAAAAGTTTAGCTGTGAAGGCTAGGCACCCCAGGGTTCACACCTTAGCTTATTGACTACTTTTTTAGCTATACAACCCTTAGCAAACTGCTTACCCACATGAACTCTGTTCTCACAGCTGTTAACAAAAGTGGTGGCAGTGATAATAGTGTTGAGAATTGTTTTCATGTATAACCAAATTATCATGGAAAATGCCTAGCAAAAGCTCAGGCTTATGGTATGAGCTAATTAATACATTGAAATCTCATTCCTTTCTCGCTTTTTTTTTTTGGCTTTCCTTTCTTCCACCGCCTTCTCCATCTTCCAAGAACCAGCCTAAGTAGTAGATGATGACTTGGGTCTCCTGCCCACCAAGAAGCCCAGTGTGCTGACTTCCTGACACAAGACATAGCCCTGCTAGGGAGTCAGGAGTCTGTCTATTTACTCAATGCTCAGTTCATATTAGAAAGCAAATGCTCTTGAAAATAAAAAGCATTAACTCATGTCTAATTGCTTATCTATACTTTCAGCACTTCTTCATGTTTTACAATTTACTGTGAGCAGGTTCTAAAAAGAGAACAGAGAAAGAACAAAGGTTTTGGTTTTGATGAGGAAAAGTGTGTGGAGAGAACACAGAAAGAGAAGGATGAAGGAAAAAGACAGGAAGATCTCAAAACCTGAGCTTCTGCATCAGTCATTCTACTGAATTAGCCCATTCTGAGCTTGTCCAATTCTTTCGTAAATCAAACTTGCATGCTTCTTAAATTGTCAATGGTTAGCTTTTCACGATTCTTAAAAACCATAAATTTTTAATGATGCTAGTATAAGTGAAAGGCATTCATAAGTTCCCCTCTTTAATAATGATGGTCACAAATTGGAACAGTCAACAGCTAACATTTTTGCAGTATTTACCATGCACCAGATACTGTGCTGGGCACTGTACATGATTATCTCACTTAATTCCCACAAAGCCTCACGAGCTATTATTATTATTGTTTCAATTTACAGATGAGGACACTAAACAGAGAGAGAATATACAGCTACCAAGTGGTAGAATCAGCTAACAGGCCATGCGTTCATTTGTTCTGATTGCAGTTTGATGCCTCTCCTGGGTGAATTCAATAGGACCAGAACACAGGTCTACTAAAACATCTGGTATGATTTCACAATGTCACTATGTTTTTGCCTTTAAAGTGAATTGGGGAATTCTGAGTGGGCCTGGGGACATTTTAAGAGGTCATACGGGTATGAGCTTAAACCTACTAGTGTCATGGGAGCCTCTCCATCTTGTGAACCCTCTTACCATCTTCATTCCCATTTAGGCTTTTACAAAACACATGACTGTAAACTGGTTTTCTTTGGTAGTAGAGAGGAATGTTGTGGAGAAAACACTTGAAAAAGTTCATAGGTTAAAAAACACAAGAACTACTTGTTTCATATATGGTTTTATGTAAATGTCAAAGATAATCTCTCAAATAATCTTTAAGTTTCCACTAATATGTGATACCCCAAAAAATGTTGCCTCCTGTGATAATATCTTGTATTCTTCTATTATTCCATGAAACATATCTTATTTGGTTCTCACAGCCAACAATCAACTGAGGTAACAAGGGAAAATAACCACAGCACTGCTTTATAGAGGCAAAAGTGGGATCCCATGCTACATGGCATAGCAGAAACAGAATCTCAAACTAATATTTAGGCCCCTAGTCCCAGCCAATACCAAGTTTCATTAGTGCAAAAGTTCTTTACCTATACACAGTCTATGGCTTTCTTGGTGAAAATAGTATTCTTGGAGAACTGAATTTTGCACAGGAAACCATGGACTCGGCATCTCATATTCTTTTTTACTGTATCTTAGGAACCACGTGCATGTCCAGTCTAAAGCAGCAGGTTGTCTAAAGAGTGTTTGGCTAGGCAGTGCTGAGAGACTGCACGTCATTAGCTCTTGAAAGTCATTACCACTGAGTTCATGTCCCTAAATTGTGTCTTTCTGTGAGGAAAGGCAGAGGATCATATTTGAATTCAAGATCATCGAAGTATGGTAGACATGAAAGGCGTGTGGTTAGGACACTAGCAGAACTCCAGAGCAAGTATGTACTTTCCAAGTTCCCAGGGGACAGGCTGATGGCAGAAATGTCTCATTTGAACAAAACTGCTAAATAATTTGTTTTTTTACTTAAAGTCCTACAAAAATTTCCCACTACTATAGCAACTATTAATGAAAGTCTGTTTTTATGCTCCTTGATGACATTTTTGGCATAATTTAGAGAAAAAACCTCAGAAAATAAAAAAAGTAAATGTAAGACATATGTTATGAAAATATCTTATGAAATATGTTATGAAACTTTTGTTCATTATGTAACCAGTGCCAACTTTGCAACCATTTAGGTCTCTGATGGTGATAACTTATTTATCTTGTCATTACTTTTCCAAATCCCAAGTCCTACAGAACTGTAGCTTCAACTAGAAGCCAAGCCCTACCTTCGTCCTACACAAAAAGAGACCTAGACTGTGAGCAGCCTCGCTACAGATTTCTTTGACTCCCTTTGGATCACACACTATGAATATAAGAATAACCAAGACATGCATCCAAGTATATTTTAAAATTCTAGTTTTGCTTTTTCTGATCTAGCACAAAGTGAGTTATCTGAGCATCAAATTATGTATTTTCCTGAAATATTTTATATTTTCTCAAAGCCATTTTCCTTCATAACCAATAATGAGAGATGATAGAAGGCAGTTTAAGGCATCTCAGCATTTCCAAATAGCATTCTGTCTAAGGTTAGTTTCAACATGAAAAAGTGGTAAATGACATATAGATGCATGTACAGGGGACGAGGTGTTCTGTGGCAAAAGAAGTTTGAGAAAAAGATCTCTAAAAGTTAAACAGTTTTTTAGCAATTCTCAGTACCTTTAATATGCAAATGAATGAATCATGTTCAAGACGGTAATGATACATGCAACGTTTCTTAAAATGATTTAAGCATAGAACCATCATTTGCAGAGCAGTCGCGGGGACCAGTGTTCCATGGGCACACTTTCAGTCATGTGGGCTCAGGAGTCACACAGACCTGAATTCCTGTTACAGCTCAGAGGAGCTATGCATCCTTGAGAGAATGATAGAAGCACATGGTAAACCTTGGTGTCTTAGCCTCAGTCTCTTGAGGTTGACAAAAGGTCAGTAAATTCAAAAACACTAAGAAAACTACATTATATTCTTGACATTCAAATGCATCTTCACAAATCCCCTAATTCACTAATATCACTCTAGCATTTACTTTTCCCCTAGAAAATTTATTTATTTATTTATTATCATTATTATTTTTAAAAAGCAACTCTCATTGATGTGTTAATCCCTGTTGCTTTACAGGAATGTGTGCAGTTTTCTCGCCCTCTCTGGAATCTCATTTTCATCAACAGCACCTGTTTGCTAATGTTTTAATTCTCCCTTGATGAGTACTTTTGCACTGACTGGCACACTCTACAAAAAATTCCAATTTTTTTTTTCTAGAAACAAGCACAGAGTGAAACTATGGTGGACTTGTTTATAAAATTTGATCTCATTTATCACTTTAAATTTTATACTTTTCAAGAATTAATAATTTTCTTAGCTGTTTTCGTGTTACGTCTACTGTCTAGATCAACGCTGTTCAGGAGAAATATAATGTGAACCATGAATGATGGCCACAACATGTAATTTTAAATTTTTTAAAAGCCATATTACGAAAAGTTATTTTTACAAGCAGGTGAAATTAATGTATTTATTTTTACTTTTGTGGGTACATTGTAGGTATATTTACGGGGTACATGAGATATTTTGGTATAAGGCATACAATGCATAATAATCGCATCAGGGTAAATGAGGTATCCATCACCTCAAGAATTTATCCTTTGTGTTACAAACAATCCAATTATACTCTGTAATTTAAAAATGTGCAATAAATTATTGCGACTGCAATCACTCTTTTGTGCTATCAAATACTAGATCTAATTATTCTATCTAACTATATTTTTGTACCCATTAACCATCTCCACTCCCACACCCCTGCCACTCACTACCCTTCCCAGGTTCTGATAACCATCTTTCTACTCTCTATCTCCATGAGTTCAATTGTTTTCATTTTTACCTCCCACAAATGAGTGAGAACACGCAAAGTTTGTCTTTCTGTGTGTGGCTTATTTCACTTAACATAATGACCTCCAGTTCTATCCAAATTGTTGCAGATGACAGGATCTCATTCCTTTTTATGGCTGAATAGTACTCCATTGTATGTATGTACCATATTTTCTTTATTTAGTCATTGGTTGATGGACACTTAGATATAACCAAGTGAAATTAATTTTATTTATTTATTTATTTTTGAGACAGTCTCACTCTGTCTCCCAGGCTGGAGTGCAGTGGCACATTCTCAGCTCACTGCAAGCTCCGCCTCCCAGGTTCATGCCATTCTCCTGCCTCAGCCTCCTGAGTAGCTGGGACTATAGGTGCCCACCACCACGCCTGGCTAATTTTTTCTATTTTTAGTAGAGACGGGGTTTCACCATGTTAGCCAGGATGGTCTCGATCTCTTGACCTTGTGATCTGCCTGCCTCGGCCTCCCAAAGTGCTGGGATTACAGGCGTGAACCACCGTGCTGGGCCAAAATTAATTTAAATATGTTTTATTTAACCCTATACACAGTATTAGTATTTAAACATGTAATCATTATGAAAATTACAAATGAGAAAGTTTTCACCTTTTTTCACACTATTATTTGAAATCCTTTGTGCATGTTATATTTCCAGCACATCTGATTTGAATTAGCCACAGTTTGAGTGCTCTGTGGCTAATAGCTCTCTTGTTGGACAACACAGACCTAGATTAGCAGTCAGCTTCCTTCTGGGTGGCAATTTTCTACACAGGTACAATGTGTTTATCAGTTCAGAGCTATGGCATTTGCAAGGGAGAGTAGAGAATAATACAACTATATTGTGATTTGAATACTTGGTGGTGCATGTGTGCATTCAATAGTTCTGTAACTTAAACCCACACGAGAGCTCTGTTGTACTTTGGATCAAATTACTTCCCGTCATGAAGCATCAGAGTCCCTCAATAGTCTACACCACAAAAGCCAAGGGATTTTTGTAATTGTTTTACAAGTAGGAAAAGCAATAACAGTGATTTGAAATTTTTACAAAGTTAAATTTTGTAAATATATGTTGAATACAAATCATGTACATGACACTTGGCTAGTTCTTAACACTGATTTTTAGATATGAGACATTCGATTTTCTTGGCAAAGGTATGTATGTATACATGTATGTATTCAAACACACATATACTATATCCATATATATCCAAAATACATATATATGCATGTATGCGTGCATGGCATAATGCTTATCTATTTTACAGGGTCAGTTCGTTGGTGATTATTTCCTTCTTTTCCTTTGAATCATGGGCACTATAGAAAAGCATAAAATCAGTCTTGTTTCATAAATTAGTTTTTCTATTCAAACTTGCACTTATCTTTGATGGAAAGAAATGTATAGCCTATTCTTGTGAATAATGCTAGCTAATATAAGCTGAGTGCTTACTCTATGCCAGGTGCTAGTTTAATGGTTATATATGTATTATCTCATTTAATACTCAAATAACTCTAATGATGTAGGTGCAGAGGCACCTGAAACAGAGCACATTTAAGGAATTTCATAAACGTCATACAAGCTGCAATTGGAAGAGCCATGATTTGAACTCAGGAATTTCTGCTCAATCATGAAATGAACTACTCATTTTAAATGCATAGCATTCTAAGTACTCTCTTTTTAGATAATGATTTGTTAGCTAACCTGAATTAGGTCCTTAAAAGCAACTCTCATATTTCCTATGATTTCACATATCTTTGAAGGTCTTAATAGAAAGGAACTTTGTAAACATAGTTTTATACTTAGCATAACCTCTCATTTTATTTTACTCCAAGACCAATCCAAGAAAAATCTTTAGCTTCATTCCTTATCTCTGACAAATACCAGAATGCACAACACATGGTGCCCCTGATCTGTATCATTTCCCCTAGTACTTGCATTCATCTTTGATGTTGATATTTTGTGGTCTAGTGGCTCTTGAGAGAAGACAAATACCTATCTCCTTTGAACCATAAATTACCATATTTGGACTTACTTCTTCATATAATTTTTACTAGTCCTTTTTATTTCTCTCATATATAAATTGAAATGTTGAAATGATGAGATCTATTTTTAAATCATATACATATTTTTGGGGGGAATGTGACAGAGTTTAAATTGCTAACAATTATACATAAACCAGCTGAATCAACTGGGCAAGAAAACAGCCCTTCGGTTTCACATTAATCCATTTGCGTGTAGGCATCAGGGAGGTCTCATTCTTGCAACCCCAGAATGCAAAATATAAAGTCCAAACTAGTCTTCACTTTCACACCCCTCCTCTTTTCAAAAAATTCATTTAAAAATATTTAACTGACAAACATTGCATACATTTATAGTGCGCAAGACTATGTTCTGAAATATGTACACATTATAGAAGAGCTAAATCAAGCTAATTAACATATGCATTAACTCACATAGTTTTTTGTGGTGAGAACATTTAAAATCTACTCTCTTAGAAATTTTCTTTTTTTTTTCTTTTTGGTTTTCTTTGTTATTATTTATTTTAAGTTTAGGGGTATATGTGCAGGTTTGCTACATAGGTAAACTTGTGCCATGGGGGTATTAAGCCTAGTATCCATTAATTATTTTTCCTGGTTCTGTCCCTTCTCCCACCTTCCACTCTCTGGTAGCCTCCTATGTCTGTTGTTCCTCCCTCTATGTATCCATGTGGTCTCATTATTTAGGTCCTACTTATAAGTAACCACATATGATATTTGGTTTACAATACATTGTTCTTAATAATAGTCACCATGTTGTACAACAGATCTCTTGAACTTGTCTAACTGAAACTTTATATCCTCTGACCACCATTTCCCCAGTCCCTCCTGTTCCCATCACCCCGTGGTAACCCTCTTCTATTATCTGCCTCTATGAGTTTGACCTTTTTAGATTCCAAATAGAAGTGAGATCATACACACATCTCTCCTCTTGCTTATACTTACTAGCTTTCAGCCAGAAGAACAATGTTAGCAAAAGGGTTGCTTTTGAAAGTTGACCAACCGCTGGTTTAAACAACATCTATCAGAATGTACAGCATAAAGTTTAAGGCTTCATAAGTCTAGCAGATTCAATATACATTTGTTGGATGAATTACTGAATTGGATATAAGTTCACAGGGACATTGAGCTATTCTTTGACATTTCCTGAGCTTGGTGTTGATTTCATGAATGCATACTTGATGTATGAAGAAATATTTAGGCACATGTCTTAGATCATTTATAGTTTTCTTATACCTCTATAATGTTATTTCTGTAAACTTAAAAGGAAAGAGTAATTATACAGTCCGTACACTCAATTTCAAATGAGAAGGTTGAGGACCCATGAAGTTAAGGTAACTTGTCCATTATTGTTCAATGAGCCAAGAGAAAAGTGGAAATCTAGTTCAAATGGCTGCTGCCCTTCCATGCAAAACCTGGTATAGGTCATATTATGATAACCATTTGAATGCAACCTAACAAAATGTTGTGGCCTGAGACTTCATTTATGATAATAATGAAAATTTATATTAAAAGCAAGAAATTACATTTTGCATGGTGGATTACACAGTACACAGTACACAAATGAAATCTGGAATTGGATTTGAATGTTTAAAAATACATTATGCCTTCATACAAGATACTAAATGTTTTATGGGGGAAGAGGTTTTTCACAAGGGTTATAATAAAAATACTTTTATCTATTTAGTCATTTCTTAGTAGTTCCTCAGTTGTTCTTAGTATAACCAAGAAATACTAAAAGATGTATTGGCTCATGCCTTCCCCTTTCCCCAAAGTTTACCATCATAATGGTAAAGGGTGAGTGAAAAATGCTTGAAAAGCAGCCCATGATCACTGAATGATTCCATTTTTAGAACAAGCTTCATGATATCTCAGGTGGGATAGGATGATAGTCAGCTTTCTTAGAAGTGTAACAAATTCTTCTCTGAGAATGAAAGTAATCTTGGTGGAGGGCGCCAGGTTTCAGATTCAGTCTTTTAAATTCTTACTTTAAGGCCAGCACAGTGGCTCACGCCTGTAATTCTAGCACTTAGGGAGGGTGAGGTGGGCTGATCACCTGAGGACAGGAGTTCAAGACCAGTCTGGCCAACATAGGGAAACCCCGTCTCTACTAAAAATACAAAAATTAGCCAGGCATGATGGTGGGTGCCTGTAATCCCAGCTACTCGCGAGGCTGAGGTGGGAGAACCGCTTGAACCTGGGAGGCAAAGGTTGCCTTGAGCTGAGGATGTGCCATTGCAACAGAGTGAGACTCTGTCTCTAAATAAATAAAATAAAATAAAATAAAATTCTTACTTTGTTGCCTCAGAGCACTTATTCAGTGGTTTAAATCATTTTTGAAAAACTAAGAGTCATTAACCTTTTAATGCAAAAGCAGGTGTTCATTAGGAGTTTCTCGGGGAAAAAAAAATAGCTTACATTCTGTTTCTTTCGTGCCCATCTTTTCTCTCAATACTGTCTCCTTAAGATAAACAATCAAAAACTATAGATATTTACGTTGAACACTTATAAAAATTATTTGTGTGTAGGTCTTCTGTTAGTGCATTAGTGATATGGTTTGGCTGTGTCCTTACCCAAATCTCATCTTGAACTGTAGCTCCCCCAGTTCCTCATGTTGTGGGAGGGACCCGCTGGGAGAGAAGTTAATCATGGGGGTGGTATCACCCGTACTGTTCTCATGATAGTAAATAAGTCTCACAAGATCTGATGATTTTATAAAGGGGTACCCCTTTTGCTTTCGTATCTTGCTATTGTGCCTTGTAGTGGACAGAACAATAGGCAGTTGAAGGAAAGATGAACCATTCTGTTTTTCTTTAGTAGTTTTGCTAAAATATTTGATAGGTTAAAAATACTGGTTAAAATAAATGCCCTGGATTTTAATTTACCATGTCACATTTATCACTGACAAAAAAGTTAGCTCTTCTAAGCTGCTATTTGGTATGTATTGAAAAACAACATTTTAGTAATCTGAGAGAATTAACATGACATTTAGCAGGAATTACTATATAATTCCATTTAGTGAGAAATTATTTGGGTACTGAAGAACACTGGGTTTGAGGATTATATTTTTTAGAAATCCTTATTTCTGAAAAAATCTAAAGGCAAAACTCAAATATAGTAACAACTTTCAGAGGCCACTAAGATAATACTAAACTTTGAAAGACAATATAATACATCCTTAACACCTTTCCCAGTTTCTGAATCAAGTGACTCTTATGTAAAAATTACATACTTTTTCTTTTTTTCAGAGATGGGGTCTCACTGTGTTGCCCAGGTTGGAGTGCAGCCCTGTGATCACATTCACTGCAGCCTCGACCTCCCAGGCTCAAGCAATCCTCCCTCAGCCTCTAGAGTAGCTGAGACTACAGGAAGGTACCAACATACCCTACTAATTGTTTAAATTTTGTAGAAATGGGGGTCTCACTCTGTAGCACAGGCTGGTCTCAAACTCTTGGACTCAGGCGACCCTCCCACCTCAGTCTCCCAAAGTGCTAGGATTACATGGTAAACCACTGTGTCCCACCTCATATACTTTCTCAAATTTCACGATGTGAAGTATCTGTCTGGTAATAAAGTGATGTTTTACATCATGAAACCCTTAGAATACATTTGATATTGCCCTAATGTTTATTTATGTTCCCTAATATGCCACAAAGCAGAGAGCCTTAAGATTGGATTTTGAAAGCTTTAAGAAATGGGACCCACAGTTATCGCACACACTATTTTTTCTGGACATCACCTAATAATGAATGATCACATTTTGACATGGTACAAACTGAACCAGGTCAACTAACTTGACAGGCCAGAAGCCGGATTGATATCATCAATCAGTTACGGTGAGCTTCGGAGGAGGTGACATAAAAAATTAGGAATACACACATCGCCAGAATCTTAACATTAAAAAGACATAATGACTATAATGTCAAAAAAGAAAGAAAATGAAGGAAAAAAAACTTCTTTAAATGCACGGGTAAATAAAATCTTGAAAAAGCAATACACATTTATTTTAGCATGCCTTACATTGGCTATGCATTTACTAATGTTTTTTCAACAGGTTAAGGTGGTTTAGGAAAAGTTCAAAACATATTTTCCAAGAAATAATATATGGGAAGGAAAACCTGATTTAAAGTGAGCACAGGAAATATAGCAAGAACTCAAAGTAGGAGATGGAAATTTTCAAACAGAATAAAAGATTATTTATTGGTTTTTGCTAACAATGATTACTATTCGTTTGAAAAATGAATCTGGATAAAATGTAGAATAACATCACATATTTAAGCTGCATATGGACCAAACAGGGAAAACTCTATTTCTGCATATCAGATTGTTTCTTATTTTAGTCACTTATTTCACAGTTACATAGTATTCATCAAGAGGAGAAACAGACAGAGTGTGAATGGCTCCCTGTTACCCACACTATTCCTGGAAAAACAGGTCCTAAAGATTAAAAGACCCAACCGCATACATAAAAGGCATGATGACATTGTTATTACTAGGCAAACATTTATTAAGATGCCATCACTGAAAATGGATGACCTATACTTTGTAAAAATGTAGAGAACTGAAACATCACTTTGGTGGCGACATAAATGTGGCAAGCAGTTTGGAAACACATTTGGCAATATCTAAAGTTAAAGGCACAACCTTCGACCCAGAAATCCTACCCCTTGGGATATACCCAAACCCACATGTATGCACAAAACCCTGCAACACTACATGTACATTTGTTTACCAAGTGACATATCCAGTAATGTTCATTACAACTCTAATTCATAATGGCCTAAAACTGGAATACATAACTATCCATCAACAATAGAATGAGTAAGTAAATTGTAGCATATCCACTTGGTGCAATATTAACACAATGAGAATGAAGAATGCACAAAACAATATGAATGAGTCCCATAAACACAATATTGACTGAAATAAAGTAAGAGTTGACATTGTACAATTTCATTCATATAAAATTTAAAAGTAGTCAAATCTATGCTATTGGAAGTCAGTTAGTGGTTATCTTTGGGTGTATAGTGACTGGAAAGAAGCATAAATGGGTGCCCTTGGAGCTGGTAATATTTTGATTTTGATCTAGATGTTGGTTATATGAGTAAAAATGGCTAAGCATTTTTTCTCACTTAGTGGCACATTCACACCCATTATTTTATACCAATTAGATCCTTGTAGAGTGCTAAGGGTTATATATAAACAGCAAAGAAAGAGAATCCTTTCCATTCCAACCAACATGAGGAAGGCAAGACTGCAAGACTTTTTTTTTTTTTTTTTTTTTTTTTTTTAAGTCGTATAGTGTTAAAACAAACAATAGGCCTTTTAAATTCACTCCAAAATACAGGATAATTTGTTTCCCCTACTGATAATAATTTCTTCTTTCCTTTCTTGGCATTTTGGTGTGTCAGACCTCCTTAAGGTTTATGTTGTTTCAGTTTATATGGATTTGCTTTCAGGAAAAAACCTGATGTTCCTTGTCCCTGAGTATCTCATCCAAGGGGTTGAAAAGCAGCGCATACAACAGAAGTTGTACAAAGCCATCCTTGTCATCTTCTACACGGGAGGACAGAGAACAAAAACGTCCCCACCAGTGAGTGGCAGTGCCACTGAGAACCTCCTGAACACCTCTACTCAAGGCATTTTGAACTTTATAAAAAGAAACTGAGGAAAGTTAGGATGAAAATATATAGTCCTTTTCTAGAACCAGTTAAGATGTGAGATAAACAATTATTTGAGTAATGAAATGTTGTCATCTTTTAGTTCATCTGAGATCAGGGCAGTGATACTTCATAGAACCCACAAATAAAAGCTTTTCATCAGGTACAACCTGAAGATGGCAGAAGGAGGTTTTTTGCTTGTTTTTTTCCTCTACTCAAGTGGCCACTCTTTCACTAGAGAATGTACTTACGTCATCAAATTAATGTGATTCTTAAACAGGACATAAATCTTCCGTTTGGATGAGAACATTAATCAGATTCATCTAATTTTCCATTCTTTGTCTAAACACTGCCATTATGTGAAAAGAAAAATTCCTGAAAATCAAGGATATTTTGCAGTTAAACCCCTCCTCCCAGCCAGTCTATTTTGTTACCCTATATAAACAAACTCTGTCACTACATTCCTTTATCCATAGCAACTTCCAGTGGGTAATCCACAAATCAATTAAAGGCAAGTTAATTGCCAAAAATGGATCAAGTGACAAGCATTAGAAGCATAATATTTATGGGCACTATCCTAAAACTTCATGTGTTGGAAAAGTTTCATCCGGCTAGCTTTCCTTTTAATTCAAGATTTAAAAATTTGTATTATTTCTTTGAAAATAAAAAAATAATCTCATAATTACTCTTAGCTTATGATGGTTATGTTTTGTAGGCAGTCACGGACAGATATTTCAAACAAAACAAGGTTCCTACTATAGGGCTATTACTACTGCTATTGCTTTTTAAATTCCAATTTTCTTTGCTTTAGTATTTTCTATGTATAAAAATTTTTGAGATAGTGTGAAACAATGTAATAGAAAGTATATTGTAAACTGCTCCTCCTTCCCCTACATCTTTTCATCTTCCTCCTTGTTTTACTTTCCCTCATTGTATTTTTATAATAACAGAGAAGCAAAGGCAAATTCACTCAAGAGACTATAGAGACTGAAAACAAGTCAGTAATGAGGTCAATATTTATATGGTTCCATTGACGTTGTGCAATTCTGAGTTTCATGGCTAGAACTACAAATGTACTCACAGATGTATGGAATGGATATGTCTGAACTTATATGCAAATAAATTATCAGTTTCTTTAAAAAGGCTTCCCTGGCTTCCCCAAGCAGAACTTCTCATCTCAGTCTCTATTTATTTTATTTATTGTTAACTAATTTTCTCTCTTCCTCTACCAGAATGTAAACTTGATGAAAGCAAAGACCACATCCATTTTGTCCCTCACTACATCCTGTTACATTTTTAGGAGTATTTATAAGTCAGTTGTTAACACCCAACAGTTATTAAAAATTAAATTACATAAAAGTTGTTAATTATAATTAAATTACATTAAAAACAATGGAAATAAGTATTCAAAACTCATAACCTCTGAATGATTTGGTTACATTTTACTATTATTACGTTTTGGGGGCAATTTATGTCTATTGTATCTATATGATAGAAACACCGTATATAGTACTATGTATCTCTTGCCAACTCCACATTTAGTGACCTCTGCAGTTTGAAATGGGCGGGTGAGAGAATTTTTTTGCACAGAAATAAGCAGTTACTACAAATAGTGCCTTCCCCCTCCCCCATGGAGAGCTGGTTGTGAACATTTACTGCCTGAATGATCTTTTACATTCTGTTCTGTTCATATTTGAATGTTTAATTCATTGTTATAATAATTTTAGGGTTTTGTTTTTATAGAGTTTATTTCTTTAGCTCACCACAAAACTTATCTTTTCAAAGTTTCACTTCAAAGCTTTCTCTTTCTTTTCTTTTCTTCTTTTTTTTTTTTTTTTTTTTTTGGAATGTGACTTACATACTTGTTATCTTTGAACTGTCTTTTGCATTTGATTGGCTTAACATAATTACAGTAATATATATTTACTCTATTCACAAATCCATCTTTCCTCTTTATCATTTTAGTTTTTTCTTCCAAATTTACACTATTACCAGCTAATGAATTATATAATTTGAGCTGTGTAACATGGCTCATGCCTGTAATCCCAGCACTTTAGGAGGCTGAGGTGGGAGGATAACTTGAGGCCAAGAGTTTGAGACAAACCTGGGCAAAACAGACCCTAAAAAAAAATTTGTTTTTAAGCCAGGAATGGTAGGGTGCGCCTGTAGTCCTAGCTACCCAGGAGGCTGTGACTGGAGAATCCCTTGAGCCTAGGAGTTTGAGGCTGCAATGAGTGATAATGATGCCACCATACTCCACCCTAATGACAGAGCGAGATCCTGCCTCTAGAATAAATAAATAAAATAATACAATCGGACAAGTTTTAAAGTACCATATAGTACTCTTCCTTTGCCAATGGAATTTTCTTTTGCTCTGATTCAACTCTGTGTACTTATATAACCCAGCCTTATGGAAAATCAGACACCTCTCTTCAGCCCCTTGTCAAAGTCAAAAAGGCTTGTCAATTATAGTTCAAAGGTAGAAAAAGTAATGGAAGTTAGGAGGAGGGAGAGCCAAGATAGAAGGTGGGTATATGACTGTGGCAAAGAACATGATAGATGCTGAGGGCTCCGGAACAAGGAGTACCAAGGTAAAGTGTATGGAATTGAATGCTTCCTCTTTCGTGAGAAGTATTCCTTATTTGCTCTGCCTAGATCAGACAGGCCTTGATTCAGCTGCTCAGTCAAGGTACTGTCTCTTAAAATCACTTGATGGGGGCTCAACCACTTCATGACTTAAAGACAAAAATGCACTTGTTGAAAATCATAAAATCAACATTATGAAAATAAACAGTATAAATTTTACAAACTACTATTTAAGCATAAACACTCATACCTATTACACATTCAGAAATGGTATGGTTTTAACAACAGTGAAAACCATTCTCACACTGATGATCAGAAATACCCACAGCATGATTCTAAACCCTTGGCAGTGGGGAGTGTCTCTTCTTCTTTAGTCACCTTGATTTTTTTGTACATCTCCTGGCAGCACATTTGACAGAGCTCTGTGCTGGTCCATAGCCTGCAGGCTACCTTATAAAATCAATACCTTTATATTTATTGCAGAGTTTGTAATCTTTCTGCCTGTGGTTGTTCCATGCGCTGTCATGATAAGACAGAAAACACTCAAACTGTATTTCCCGTCTCTACCTGTTTCTAGTCTACATTGATAATTGAACAGATTCTTTTGAATGTTAGAGATGGGGCTTTCCTTCAATTTTGAAAAAAATGCATATAACGCATTCTACAAAAATGTTGTTTACAAAGTGGTACTTCCCTACAAGAATCCTATTGTAGCTGTCGTAGCAAGTGATTTTTAGACTTGTAAGTAAAATGTCTGAGCATAATTTTACTTGGATACGTCTATTATTCAGAAACCTGTCCTTCCATGGTCATTGCCCAATTATGACTCTTATACTCTCTCCTGTCTGCCAGAAGTGTGCTCCAAATCATTCATTCTTTTTGCTGCCTTACTGAAGGCATTGAATTAGATGGCATATGTACTGAAGTCAGGGGGTGGGACAATGGAACAAAGATTTTCACAGAAGCACACAGAGCTAGGGTTCTAGCTCTGGCCAGGCCACTATCAAGCTGCATGACCCTGGGGCCTTTCAGGATCTTCAAGCTCTTCAATGTAAGACAAATGAGTTTGAACAAATGAACCATCAGGTTCCTTCATCTCTAACCCCCTGTTCCCATGAATGTGGCAAAAGGAAGCACAGTGTCCTTACACTTGCCATGAATTGGAACACATTTGCTAATAGGTTCATTCATTTAATACATATACGCCAAGCACCTACTATGTACCAGACACTCTTCCAGGCATTGGCTATACAAAGGTGGAAAAAAGGACAAAAAAATTGCTGCCATGTGGAGCTTACATTCTATTATTAATAATAGCTGAAATTTATTTTAGTGTTGTCTATGTGCCAGACACTTTACATGGCTAACACAGCTAATCCTGATAACACCGCATTTTACAAATAAGGAAACTGAGGCACATGAAGTAACTTTTCCAAAGTCTCATAGCTACAAGCGATAATGTGAAAATGTGAACCTCAGCAGCAGTGTGACTGTAGAGCTAGCCAACAGTCAATCATTCCTGCACACTACCTTTCTAAGGTGAGTCTGGGTTGTATGTGCAAGTTGCTTATAAGGTAACCATTTATAACGCAGCTCTACTGTACTATTCTGTGACCAACAGAGGTACCAATGATGACAGTTTATCTGAAAATGTATTTCACAAAAGAAGCTTTATAAAATTTGTGAAATGTTAGTGAAGACTTGGAAAATGCTATGAAAGGGGTGGTAGGTAGTCCTGCACTCATGTACATGCTTTCATCTAATCTGCACAATGGCCTTATGAAGTAGATACTTTTATTTTCTATTTATGTATATGGAAATGGCTCAGAGATGTTAGGAAAAACTGCCCAATCAAGAAAGCAGCAGAGTTGGCACTGGAGCTTGGTCTGTTCGGCTGTAGAGCCAAAGTTCTCCTCCTACACCATGCTACCTTTTCCGACAATATGCAATGGTTGTTAGCAGTATTGTTATTCTTAGGTATAAATGTTGCCTATACACTAATTATTTTTTCATTGTCAATTTAGCCAACATTACTCACAATTTGAAATATCATTAAGAAGCCTAGTTTAATAGTCAAGACTATGCCAGTAGAATAAATAGACATGACACAGGATGAAGTTGACCTCTCTAGCTCAGAGAATCTTCTGGCTCCTCTGAACAGCTGGCCAAGGAGTAATATTTTGGCAGTAAAATACAACCACATGACCAATGTTTTTGGCCAGATGAAATGAGCCAGATGGAAGCCCATGAAGCAAAACCCAGAAGGGGGCAGAAGCAGACAATATAAAATCACTGATTCATTTTCCTTTTTCTTTTTTTTAATATAAAAATATTTTTATTTTGATGCTTTTGCTTAGCATTCTTTTAAACCAACATCAATTAGGTTAGAGGACAGTTTAGATATTATTTAATAAGTTTATATTTTAACTGATTACTAAGCCCTATTCTATAACAAATCACATGGTGTTCTGTCTTCAGAGAAAGATTCAGAGCTAAGTAGAGAAGATAGTACATCTGTTAGAATAATACCTGTCATTACGGAATTTTTTCCTTGTGTGCTAATAGGATCTGGTCAGGAAGCTGGAGGTGGGAGAGTGACCAGCAGTCCCGGTTCTAACACAGACTTCCAGAATTCATACCAGTGCAGGTTTCTTAAACTTGCTCTGCCTGGTTTCCTCATTTGTAAGATAAAGGTAATGCTAGATGCACTTCCCAAGGCTGTTTTGGAGGATGACATGCTTGAGTTAATGCATGTATGGGATTGGGAATGCTTCATGGTGCATAGTAAGTGTCCAATACAGACT
This sequence comes from Mandrillus leucophaeus, assembly GCF_000951045.1. Taxonomy (NCBI): domain Eukaryota; kingdom Metazoa; phylum Chordata; class Mammalia; order Primates; family Cercopithecidae; genus Mandrillus; species Mandrillus leucophaeus. Next base: position 531,076 of record NW_012099766.1, read on the forward strand.
AGCTCTATTGTTCTTACTTTGGACTTTCTTTTTTTTAAGGTAGAAGGCCAGAACTTTATACCACATGATCCAGCATAAAGGCAGTCTTTTTACTTCATTATTCAGGGACAGGGCTTTAGCAGCTGATCTGTTACACACCAGGTGTCCCCCGTAGGAATTTCTTAAACCACAGGTATGATGTAGCTGCAGAGAGTCCACACCAGGTGACAATGTACTGCAGATGCTCGTTCCTCAGAGTAACTCTGGTTTGCCCTCCAATGGGTCCTCCAGGGACTGTGCTCTCCCAGGTCGGTGCAGTGGAAGGGAGTGACCACATAGGCCCCACTCTGAGTTGAGGAGGAGATGTGGCCAGCCTCCCAGGCCTCCCGGGCAGGGTCCACCATGGTCCGGGGCATCATATACAGCTCCTTGGAGTGGTCAAAGCACCCCTTGACTTTCACTGGCCTATACTCCATATTTTTCAGTTCCATTGGGTCTACTGGTAGAGGGACAGGCTCAGCCAGAACTCTAGACTCCCACTCTGCAATCAGGTTCAGCTTCCACTTCCGACGTTGGACCTGCCATGTCCCCAAGCCAAAGGCAGTCACAGGGATGAAGAGCAGGACCCACTGAATAAAGGAGTCATCTTCCGCTTTTGTGGCAGATGCTTCTGCTGCAGAACTGCCACATCTGGGCGCGGGGAGAACCGGAGGACACTCTTCCAAGCGGCGCTGGCAGGGGCCCGTCCCAGCCCCGCCGCCCGCAGCCCCAGCTGCCGTGCAGCCACCGCCGCCATCGCACCCGGCCCCGCGGGCCTACTTTGGACTTTCTAACCACATATGTGTGTGGTCTCTAGTCCCTGAACCTCCAATTGTTCTTCTCCTATTTGATAATAATTACATCCATCCTTTTCACTTACCCTAAAGCATTAAGTGAGATGAGCTGTGGCACACTAAAAACAACAGTTGTCAGATCTGTTACATCTGAAAAGCTTTGAAAACTAAAAAGTGCTATGCAACAGGAGGTATTCTTGGGGTATGCAGAAAGTTATGTCCTAGTGTACTGATTCAGGTGGCGCTCACTCCCTTTCTAAGATGTGGGTTCCAGACAGCTTTTTCTCATGGGAATTGTGCAGTTTGGTTGGGCAATCACTGATGTGCTACCACTTAGGTTTTGGAAGTGGCCAAGAGTAGCTATGAGACCACACTCTCCTATGATCCCTGCTCATATCTGCTACTATACAATTTCCAGATCAAAGTTGCAGATTTGATCTTTACTTCCTAAGAATACAGGGGATAATTTAGGGATATCTAGATCTTCTTATTTGGGCAAATATTGCTTTATCTTTTCATAGCCCAGATATCATTTATGCTTTTGTTTATTGATGTGATTGTCATTCCTCCTTCCTTCTAGTGTTCAGTCTACGTCATATCAAACAAATTTACTCATTAGACCTTCTACATCAGGTATAAGCATGCACATACGTACTTAATTAATCACCTGTTTGGTAGCTCTGCTAAAATGCTGGGAAGGAAAAGATGTTGAAACAATTGGCAAAAATGAGATTTGGAGATTTTCTGAGAATTTCTATCCCCTGACCCCTATTACTATAAAGGGCAAGAAAACTAGAAGACACTTTTTGTTTCTGGTCTGTGGAATGCTATGGAATAATCTCTGCCCTACATTCAAATGTACTCTGAGTGACTTTCTCTTCTATTTACGTAGTACCTACCCTATACTCATCACGTAAAATGTTCCTTTTAACATCCCTTTTTAAGAAGACAGAAAGCAGGAAATGTTTTGTGATTTGTTCTCTTTGGAAGACAGAATCATCTCAAGAAGAGTAATTTTCTATTTAAAGTTTCCTTGAACACTACTGTAGTTTTAAACAACAATGTATTTTAAAATACAAAATTCCCTAGTGTTCTCTTATTGGAGTTGTCAGGGTCCACACGCTTGCTAAATGTTTGCTCCTTGATTCTTTCCTTACTTCCCAGATAGTTTTTCCCCATCTTTTTTTAGGTACTATATTTAAACAACCAATATAAACTTATCCACATTGTTTTCTCAAATTTAACATGAGCACATCACTCTCCTCTTTCTTCTCTATAATACTTGGGGGCGCGTTGCTCTAACGTAATTAGGTGAATCTTTAAACACATGTGCCAGAACCTAGGCAGATAAATCAGCACCTTGCCCTCAAAAATAGTACTCATCTTTGTAAGCAGTGCCCTAATGCTAACACTGATCCCATTACTGAAAATATGGTTGGCACTCTCTTCTGGGTTCACAAAGAAAAAGTAGCTTCCTTATTATGTAATCCTCTGCTTTCTCTCTTTTTTCTGTTCCTCACTCCTCTCCCCACGGCCCTGCTCCACTCCCCTCTCCTGCCTTTCCTTCCCTCTCCCTCTTCTTTTCTCTTTCAATCCCTCTTTCTGCCTCAAACCAAACTTAATAAGCTATATATTAATCATTTTTGTTTTTTTTATAAAAATCTATTTCAACCACATAAGACAAAAAACTGTCACAGCTGAAAAACTTTCAAATCTATTTTGAGCATTGTAAACTGTTTAAGATTGTATTTCTCAAGAGTCAACACTCATTAAATGTATATGATTTGCTATTACTTTAACAAATCAGACACTAATTGAATTTCATATCTTACAGACTTGGCTTTCCATTAGCCTGAATGTTACCAGGGAGCGAAAGCCATGCCAAATAAAAATATTCCAGCTTAAAGCTAAGTGTACCCCCAGTATCATGCATTATTATCAATTTGATAGTCAAAGAAAAATGACACTACAATAGGCACATTTGAAGATTTTACAAGATATAAAATATTGCTCATAAAAAATATGGGAGAAATTCAGTGAAGAAATGTTGTCTAATGTCCAGTTCTTTCAGTTGCTTCAACAATGGAATCATATCCAAAGCCTCTTAAAGGTCAAGATAAGCTTAAGTTACTTTTGCCATTTAAGGATTTTGTATATTTTTTTAAATTAAGAAATGCAAAAACAAGGCTGTGACATTATGAGATATTTTACATGTTTACATCAAATAGTTTAACACCTTTAATTCCAAGAATGCTATGCAATAAAACTATGTTCTTCAGAAGATAATTATAGCATTTAACTGTGCGTGCATGTGCCTGTGTGTGGTGTGTATATGTGTCTGTATATATATATAGCCACTCATGGTGCATCTGAGGTATTATGGTATGATAAAAATTTTAAGTTATATAATAAGTACCTTTTTGCATTATTGTCAGTAGATTGTTGTGGCTGAATGCATAATCTCCTTTGGATGAGTGAGGGACCTGCAGAAATGCGAGAGCCAGTGGCCAACTGCCTTCCTACCTCCCTAACCCTTCCACTCAATTCAACTTATGATAGATATGATCATATCAAGTTGGTTATGCCAATAAAGCATTATGGGGTGATGCCAAATAAGAAAGGGTAACAGGATACTTTATCAAATAGACATTACTGGCATTCTTGCTGTATATAAAGAAGCTTCAAACCTCAAAGAGTTTGTAGTGCAACTGGAAAGATAAACTAGAACCTCCAAACAGTGAAAACAGCACATATAAAAAATTAATTATTATGTGGGAAATTATATATTCAAATTAAGAGGAAATAAAGGAAGGACTAAGTCTCTGAAGCTTCCAAAGGAAATGGGCTCATGATGGATATTTGAGATGTCATCCTTACCTCTTAAACTTGTTACAAATTAAGTTTGTTAAAATTACAGATGTGAGGTATTCAAATACATGAAAAAGTTATCCTTAGCTGCTAATGCTTATATTTTGGAAAGGGCCAGAACTTGACCAAAGGAACCTTGAAAACATATATTTATCATATAGCTTTAAATTTTTATCATACCATAACACCTCAGATAAAAATATCTTTGCCAAACTGAGAGTAGAGCTTAAACTTTGCATTTCGTGAGATTTCTCAAATTCTTTAGTCCATCAAGCTACTGCTTTTACTTTATTCAGCAGTTGGAGATTTATGATATTAAAGAGCTTGTGATCAGATCTCAGTGATGAAGAGAGCCTAGAAGCCACCATATATTGGAAATATGCACAGTAAAGTTAGCAAATAATTGATGTTAAGTTCTGAATGTACAATTTAGCATATAATAAACATGAGAATCACATTCGACAGAATGCAAAGCACATAGTAGGCATGTAATTCAAATTTTCAACCAAATTTTATAGCTGTTACAAACTAACGTAATAAATCGTTAATTTCTTTTCAAATAAAAATTATATTTATCTCTTGCCAAAGTTTGCTTTTGCATGGTTATAACAAATTTTTTAATTTGATTTCTCTGAGTTTATAGTTCCCTAAAAGTTCCAAGGACATTGTCTTCTTTACTGTCTAAAGCAAATAATCCTTATAAATCATTTTAATTCAAATTTTGAATGTTTTCTATGCAGGAAAATCAGAACACATTTTAATCCTGTGTTAATGTACATTTCTACATAGGCCTGGCAGCTTCCAGATGTGCTACATTTGGTCTAAATAAGAAAGACCTTATATCCTTTTTGCAAACAATGTCACTTCTATTTACTATTGATTAAATAGATACCTTTCAGTGCTATAAATTTTAATCAATAAAAAACAAAAAAAGCTTTTATTTATAAACAATAATAAAGAATAATCAATCTTCTCTTTATTAATACCTAGAATACTCAAATGAGAAGGAAATCCAAGATTTTTTAAAGTATCTTCTTTTTTTCCAGTTATTTGGTTAAAATAAGCTGATTTTCTTGTAAAACAGTCATTGACAGTTTAGTGAAGTCATGAGGTCAAGATTTTTAATATTATTTCCAGAAACAAAAGATTATTAAAATATTTAGTTTGAATTCATGGCATCTAATTCTGCTGGGCAAGATTAACACTGAATTACTACCTGAAACAGCATTAGTTTCAATTTTTTCATGTGGATGTGCCCTGAAACACTTATAAAGAATACTGTAGTGTTCTTGTTGTTGGTTAGTCAAACAGGAACCCTTCCCTAACATTTAGGTTGACTATATTAAGGCATTAGACAAGTTAATACACTGTTTTTCAGGTGGCAGTATGAATGCTTTGTTAAGTTTGCCATTTAACTCTCAAAATTAGCTTTTAAAGTTAGTCAACTTTCTTCAACTTCTGCATCATCTTCTTGGCTCTTATTTCATATATTGTCAAATTAACCAGCATTAGGAGTTAGAAGGTCAACGTAGGGCAAAGGCTTATTTGCAAGGGGCCTAAGGCAGTTAAGCAGTTCTTCCTAGCTACAAAAGGAAAAGAGCAATACCTGTAGGACTTTGAGAAACGCAATCTTGATTTGGCTCCTGTAGACGGTCCTGGCACCGTGGCTCCCAGAGGATCCCAAACAAAAGCCATTTGTAAGGACGATGCCAAGATCCACAGGAACCACGAGAAGTCAGAGCTGGTGCCGGGCCCTGGGGCCCTGAGGCCCCGCAGGGAGCAGGAGCAGGAGGCACTTGTAGCTGAGTGAGGGCATTTCCTTTGTGCAGTAGTATGCGCTGACAGAGAGGTGGCAGGCTGGCTGAGGCAGGGCTGGAAGGGATGGCCAGGACTTCCTGCTGCATGACACTTGGCCTTTGCAACAGAGCTTGCTTCACTCAGGCCTTATCTCATAATTAATGTGAGAAACACTCCCTAGAAAATTTGTTTTTAAATATAGCCCTGATTAAACAGCATAGTCACATGCCACTCCTGAAAAGCACAACACACACACACATGCATGCACACATGCATGCACACACAATGAAAGGTGTAGTTGAAGTGGGTAAACCCTTCTATCAGTGTGAACTTTAAAAACTGTAAACCCAGAGGGCTTTATTAAAACTTTTTAAAAAGTAAATACATGCCTATGACTGGGTCATCTGAAAAAGATTACTAAATTTCACACAGCTAACTGCCAACTATAATTTTCCTTATTTCAACTTCTCTTAAAAAGAGATGGATATCATTCTTAGTCAACCTTCCACAGGATGTAAACAGGATTTAGTCGTCTTGAAAATACCAGTGCCTCTCTACAAGTCAGTGTGAGAAAAACAGGCAGATCACTTTCAGAGCTTTTGGCAGCTTTTCCCTCAAGGAGTTGCTGCGTCACCTTAGAGAGTGAATTACAATGCATGACTTTGACAACAAAGATCAATTATCTTGTCCATTTTCTATTCCCTAGAAACATTTCTTAACTCTGATAAATCCGTTAAAACAACTTTCTTTCAAATTAAATAAATGATGAAAGCCAAATAGAATCCTTCACATGTTTTATGAGTCCAGGACATTTTGGGAAAGCATCTATTTCAAGATATTGTACCCATGGAGTCAAAGGACCCTAGTGCCGTCATCGGTCCTCACCACTGAGTGGTATTCAATGTTAACAATGCAGCGTAATTTCATCAGTCCGTGTCCAAACACTGCCCCGCGGGTAACCTCAACTGTAAACCAAGGGAGAGCACCACTTCTCCAGGATAAGATTAGAGAGGCTTCAAGTGTCCAAGAGAGAATTTAACCCTCTCTGAACCGGACAAAATTGACCAATAGTTGAGCTCAGTGAACATCACCATATCTGCAAATTTTGAGACCTCTAAAGCTCTATCTGTCTCTTGTACACCAAGGGAGTCTTGCATATTCATATAATTTCAGTAAAAGCTCAAGACATTAAACATTATGCTTATTTTCACAACAGCATCCAGCACACCAGGGGTTCTTAAGAATGCTACAGGTTTCATATCAGCTTTGGAGATGAGTAATAGGAAACATTTTTACAGTTTCACCTCTTCCTTATCAGACACATGAACTCAAAGAAAGTGGGTGAGTGAGAACTGCCCTGAACAGCAGCAACCTTGGAGGAGCACAGAGTTCAAAAATAAACACAACACATTCTCTCTGAATCAACTTGCAATACTGTAATACTTCACAAACTGTCTTTTTGCTTTTGTATAGCGATCCAAATTTCGCATGGGCAAAACATGTAGCCACTTTCCTGGTGTTCTCAAAGAAGGACTGAAAAGGTGCTTATACTGATGCCAATCTGCCCTTCTGGTGCCTGAAATGCTACCATTATCATTTAATTCTTTCAAACTATTTAATTTCCATTTTGGGCAGCTCTTAGGAAATGCACACATTCCTGGCAGAGTTAGCACTGAGCTGAACGACTTGCTGCTTAGTAGAATGTCTTCATCTGAGACTAAAGCCAGACAGTGTAAGATAACTGGCGATCTGTGTGAAGAGGGGAGGAATCTGTGTAAAGAGCTGGTGGGGTGGGGTGGCTTGAAAGGGAGGGGGAGGGAGGCCACGAAGACAAGCCTAAGAGTGGAAGGGATGTTGCTGGCAAAGATGGACTTTTTTCACCCTCCAGGCAACACAAAGCTCTCATTTTGTCCAGTGGTGTTTAAAATTTTGTAGGTGAAACAGCGTCACTGATTTGTAATAAAAGCTACAGTCTATGTATATGACTTTGGAAGCAGAAAAATATTTTCATTGTTATCCCAATTTTACTGATAGCAAGAAAAACGTCATCTTTCTATTCAGGCTACAGCCAGCAGCACACATTTTCACAAATAATTAACTGCCTTTGCATACCAATTTACATTTTTTAAAGGATATTCAATTAATAGATATCTAATTGATAAACTATAAGGACATACGAATAATCTAGAATGAATCTGCTAGGGAATGTTCAACTATTTCTAAAAATGTACAAGGAAGGAGAACCAATCTTGTCGTTTTCATTATTGTCAAAAACATTTCCTTCTTTCCCCCTTGCTTCGTAAAGGCAGACATCTAGAACAGTTAAGCAAGATAAAAACAATGGAACTGTAAATGCGAAATTATGAACAGGAAAATCGAAACTCTGCTTCATTTTCCCAGTGTGAAATCAGTTACAGACACAAGAAGTGTCTGCCAACATTAATGTTACTTTTTCTTAAATAATTACTTACCGCCTCCTTTTCATTTCTTCCACACAGTTACACATAATCCCACTTAGGTTACCAGGCCTCAGTAAGGTCATAGAAATAAGCTACTTATTTCTGAGATTAATTGTGAGCAAAATTAAGCCTTGATTTCAAATATAAGTATCAATATTGTTTTTAAGAACTGGCTAATATTTCACAGACATGAGAATTTAGACATTTGGAAAAAATAAGAAATTAAATACAATGATTTTCTAGGATGAATCTTTACTAGAATTTATATTACAATAAGCTGTTTATAATTTTTACTTCATGGGTATCAAAGAGTAGAAAAGAACAAAGAAGACATCTTTTGAACATTCTAATTACTGTCATTTATTAAGTGTTTATTTTTCCAGATGAATTTTAGTAAAAGCACGATTGAAGAGCAAGGAGAGATGTTCCATCCCTGGGACAATTTATTGTTTACAAGTTGTGCAAACTAATTTTATATGTCCCAGGGAAACCGGATTCGGAAATCTAAACATTGCTCCCATCCAATTGTTATCCATGTAAGTCCTAACCCCCCTAAAGTATCAGCAAAGTGTCCATCTCTTGCCAATAACTTAGCTCTTATGTTCTGCAGATCTCTAAATAAGGCATCTCTTTTGTCTCTTGAATATTTCTGGGATTTTGGTTCCAAGATTCCAGATGTTACAAATGGCAAATTTGGGTTTCGGTGTCTGACACAGAAACTCAGAATTTCCTTTATAGGAGACAGCTACTATGAATAAAAATGAAACTCTCAAATTTAAGAGTGGGATAATTTAAACATAATCCACACAGGCATTCAATTACTTGCACATCAAGTCTCTAGTTAACAGGCATACGGAGGGAAGAGGGTTGAACTGAACTTCAGAGAAATAAACAGTTATATCAGTGGGGTTGCGTTAGGTTGAAAGACATTGCTTCAGGAAACCAGAGCAGGCAGATAGTGGGTTTCAGGATAGTGCTGTATTTTGAAATAGTCTCTGGTTACAGACTCAAAGCCAGCAGAAGTTAACGTGGAAGCAAATAACAGACTGTTATTTACCATCTACTTCTGATGAGGGTGTCGTCGTAATTCTATCTTCAGAGTGATAGATTGCAAAAGAGTGTGACAAAAGGCAGTTTGACAACGGGACTTGTGTACTCCTTAAAACTAATGTCCATTCAGTACAAGTAAATGTAAAAAACATTTTTTATTACATTACTTATCATAATCAACTGTAAGTTATTTCTCCAAATGAAGTGTTGCAAAATAATACTAGAATTTTCTTTGAATTGCTTTCAAATATTCATTCTGAACCTTATATGAGCCTACTTGATTGAAAAGTCAATTAATCCATGTTCTGAAATGGGAGACAATTATTTTAAGATTTGGCAACAGTAAAACATTAACATAATTGAAGGAACCTTATGGTCTGAAGAACACTGGGAAAGCATGCTCTGTGTTTTAAGCATCTACAATTGCATTCATTACTCATATATGACCCAGGACACAAACAGACACAAATTATAATTAAAGAGCTAAAATCAGGATATAGACTAAAACAATCAATAAGAGGCATGCTTAAATATAATGATAAAAAATCAATACAACTACGGATTGTGAATCAAAATGTTTTACTAGACACTTAAGGTTTCCATCTACATTATGTTTAGGAATTTTTTTAGCAATTTGGAAAATAACTAAATCAAGCTTTTCTATTCACTAAACTAACAAAGCTCCTTCTGAATACTTGGATAAATGGGGTTGAAGGAAAGATATCACGGAGGAAGAAATAGAAGGAAAAGAAAATAAATTTTATGTTTATTGAGTATCTACTAAATGATTGACAAGTTCCTAAGATATTTTTCTAACTATTCAAAAAATATTTCTAGACTCAAATTCTTTAAAAATCTTGAAATCAGTGTAGACTAATCACTTGAAATAAAGAATTTAACACAATTTTCTAACAAGTGTGTAAAAGTCTTCTGGTGTCTCTAATTGTCTTGTTCAATTCTCTGCATATGAAAATTTTAAAGGTCATAAAAAATCTTTCTATTTAATATTCTATTCATGAATGCAGTCTTAAATAAAAATCCTACTTAGCTATTGACTGGTGAGTGAAAGAGTGGTGGATATAGGATTACATCTTGAAATTCACTTCCTCCGGAAGTCTTCCCTGCCTCCCCACACCAGGTGATGTCTCCACTGCACTCTGCACTTCCTCTTTGTCAGTGTCATCACATTAGTAAAGACTTATTCAGTGTCTGGCTCCCCTGATAGATCTAAACACTGTAAGAACATGGATTACGTCTGCTTTTCATCTGGGTGCTCAGTGCTTAGCAAATAGTCTAGAGACATAAACACCACAATTATGTTGGTTTAATAAATTGACAAACCAATATTTTCAGGGCATCTTAAAAACAAGATGGACCACTTACATTATATTCTTATATGTGCCTAAATAGGGGCAGAAAATTCACAACAGGTAATTCAGGTAGGGCTTATTTAGTTTCTTTTTCCTGTTTGATCAATTGATTAACTTTTTAATCAAAACACCATTGGGCAAATCTTCAGGGCAGCACTTGCATAGGGGATTAGAGATTAGAGTTACAGTTATGCCACGAACTTGCCATGTGACCTTGAAAATCGTTGCCTGACCTTGCTGAGTTTCAGTGTCTTACCCATTTGGTTCTCATTTGAGAGCCACTGCAAAGAGTTTTTGAGAGGGCTGAATAAAGTAATTTATATAAAAACATTCTGAAAACTGCACAAAATTTTAGGCACATACTACTGATGTTTGTAAGCTTTTGGGAGAGGTAGGAAAACTATTTTTATACTGTTAGAAACATTTTCAAGTTCTAAAAATAGCCAGTTGGTTACTTCATGAGCATGGTAAGTAGGCATACCATTTTATCAGTTTCAAAAACAATATCAGTCTTCAGTTTTGATAGATAACACTTTTCTCTATTTGAAATCTATATATCGCATGTGTGTAAGAATAAAATATTAGCTGTTATATTTTGAAGGTTAATCATATGAAGAAATGTTAATGTTTTATTTGCAGCATTAAAACACTCTATGAACTTTGTTTACAAGATCTAAAAAAATTAGGTGGCAAGAAATTTTACTAAAACTAGGTGATGGGATTTCTCGATTGTTCAAAACCGTGAGCTTCTCCTAAATACAGAAATATTTCTACTTGTTTTTTGAAAACTTATGGGATCCTAGAGACAGGTTGTTTAATTGGGAAACCATTTGCAACACTGACTCCAATTCATGCTACCCTTATTGTTGACCACGCACCAAATAAGGAAAGAAATGGCTTCTTCTGACTTTTTAGAATTATGCTTACAAATAAGCAAAAGCAGTGATGAAATTGCTAGGCCGAGAAACAAAATCACTCCCTTGAGAGAAAAAAAAAAAAAAAGACCCCCAATACCAAGAATCCCTAAATAAAAATCTCATGTGCTAAATTTTGGTGCTGTGGATTTTTTTCTATGACTGTTCAATACCTTGTTAAATCTGGTTATCCATTTGTTGGAGCCAACAGTCATAAACTTTCCCATTCCTGAGTACCTGTCATCCTCAGACCCCTTCCTTACTTGGACACTTGCTGTGCACTGAATGAGTTTGTGAACCAAACATCATAATAATGTCAGGGTAACTTTTCTAATTCCTCATTTTACTATGATGATATCATCCACTTATTTGGTGTTTATTCTGTGGTGTTTATTGACCTTGCTGAGTTATAATGTCTTATCCATTTGGTTCTCATTTGAGAGAGAGCCATTGCAAAGAGCTTTTGAGAGGATTGAATAGGGTAACTTACATGAAAGCATTCTGAAGACTCTGCACAGAATTTTAGGCTATAATATATATTATATTATCCTCATAATAATTTATCTGTGTGCTTTATGTTATTTTTATTCTGTATCACCACTGAGGAAATGAAGGTTTACGAAGTTGAAGTAACTTGCCCCTGTGATCATACAGCCAATGAGTAGCAGATCTGAGGTCAAAATTGAGGTCCCTCTTAATTGCAAAACCTATAGGTTAACCAGTACATGCCTAGAATATAAGTAAATACAGGAATGAAAAAGGTCAGGTCCCCTTCCTTGAAGAATTAAATCATAAGGGAAGTTTTGAACTTTCACAGGAAAAGCAATTGGTGTCAGGTATAAGATCTACATAATGTCACTTAATCTTCCAACTCACGAGCAGACATTATTATCACCACTTTATAGATGAGAAATCTGAGACTCAGAGAGGTTAAGGAACTTGGCTAAAACCACAGAGGTAATATATGACAGACATGTGAGTCCAAGTCAGTTTTGCTTATCTCTAAATCTTGTCTCCATTGTGCCTGGCTTACCCTAGATCTTTCAATTCCTAATTCTAGGGACAAAATTGGCCTGTGAGCCTGGGGTGGGACTGAGGCTGTAAGTAGGGGCTGAGTGGGTTCAACTGTGGTAACTAGAGAGAGAGAAGGCCTAGAGTATAGTTCGGCTTAAGGAAAAGTGATCCTGTCAGTGTTTGTATGCATTGTGCACTGCTCTGCACTTTTCCTCTGAATATTCTACATAGGAGAAAAATCACAACACTTTTCAGTCCATCCAACCAAAGGTAACAATGTGCTAGGGGATACAATAGAAATCCGGATGTTTCAGTAACAGCAAAAGAAAACAGCTTATTGTTGTTGTTTTTGTTTGGTAACAGAATATATAAAACTTAGGGTGCCACATACTAGCTATCTCTCAGGACCAGGTAAGAAATTTGTAACAGTCATTTACACAATTAGGCTATTATTAATAAGGCAATAGGACTGGTTCTGGTTTTTGCTTTCAATGTTACCACTAATTTTATTTCTACTGGTTCAGTGGAGTTAAGTGACTTTTCCAAGTTTGGAAAGTGATAAATAATGGACTCTTGGTGAAAACTTTAGCTTACCTCTAAATTTTAGAGAATAAGCCATTTTTATATTAGAGATTTTTTTTGTTGTTAAACTTACCACCTTAAAAATGTAGAAGTAATTTCAGAACACATAATTGTTATTTCATTGGTCAGATGATATTCAGTAAAATAATTTATAGCAAAATTCTGAGTCAAATTTGACTTGTTTTTGTTTGATATATATGCTATAAATGAGTCTTAAGGGATTGAACTTATATTTGAAAATAAAACAAACTTTGGTCAAAGAAACAAAATTATAACTATGGGTTTTTAAGTCTCACCAGGAACTGGATGGTGAAATGCATGAGGCAGCAATTATTCTTCTAAATATTCTATAAGTGACCCTAACAAAAACACACAATGCTTCGAAATAAACACAGCTAAAAGATACAGACTAGGAAGCTACTTCCTACATGGAATTTTGTTCAACAGCTAATCAAACCAACCAGTCTCCCTTCCTTCTTTACTTCCTCCCTATCACTCACCTTCCCTCCTTCCTTCCTTCCCTTCCCTTCCTTCCCTCCCTCTTTCCCTCCTTTTTCCCTTCCCTTCCCTTTCTTCCCTCCCTCCTTCCCTCCCTCCTTCCCTCCTTCCTTCCTTCCTTTCCTTCCCTTCCTTCCCTCCCTCCTTCCCTCCTTCCTTCCTTCCCTTCCCTTCCTTCCTTCTCTTCCTTCCCTCCCTCCTTCCCTCCTTCCTTCCTTCCCTTCCCTTCCTTCCTTCTCTTCCTTCCCTCCCTCCTTCCCTCCTTCCTTCCTTCCCTCCCTCCTTCCTTCCTTCCTTCCCTTACTTCTTTCCTTCCCTCCTTCCCTTCTTCCTTGCTTCCCTCCTTCCTTCCTTCCCTTCCCTTCTTTCCTTCCCTCCTTCCCTCCTTCCTTCCTTCCCTCCTTCCTTCCTTCCCTCTTTCCTTCCTTCCTTCCTTCCCTTCTTTCCCTCCCTCCTTCCCTCCTTCCTTCCTTCCCTTTCCTTCTTTCTCTCCCTCCCTCCTTCCTTCCTTCCTTCCCTTCCTTCCCTCCCTCCCTCTCTCCTTCCCTTCCCTTCCCTCCCTCCCTCCCTCCTCCCTCCCTCCTTCCCTTCCCTTCCCTTCCCTCCCTCCCTCCTTCCTTCCCTTCCTTCCCTCCTTCCTTCTACCCACAAATGCATGTTTAGCATCTCCTACGTGCCCCCAGGCTATGCCAGCTGCCTGCTTGTAGTCATTGGTGAACACGATTCATGCCCAAAGAGAACTTAGAGCTGAATGAACCAAAAACTGAAACTCAAGGGTAATAAAAAATTTGACTGGGCTTACATTTATTTAAAGTATCAGGGCAACAAGAAAAGAAGGAATAGAAAATATTTATAGAAATAAAAAATAACATTTTAATTATATACATTTAAGAAAAAAATGTATATAATTAAGAAGAAGGTGATCAGGTATGAAGCTCATGCCTGTAATCCCAGCACTTTGGGAAGCGAAGGCGGACAGGTATCTTGAGCCCAGGAGTTGGAGACCAGCCTGGGAAACATGGCTAGATCCCATCTCTACAAAAAAGAGACAAGTTAGCCAGGCATGGTGGTGCATGCCTGGGGTCCTAGCTACTTGGGAAGCCGGAGTGGGAGGAACACTTGTACCTGGGAAATCGAGGCTGTAGCGAGTTGTGATTGTGCCACTGAACTCCAGCACTCGAGTCTGGCTGACAGAGTGAGACCTTATCTCTAAAAAACAAACAAACAAACAAACAACCCAAGAAGATGATTTTTCAGATCATCAACATTAAAAACAAATCCAGTGAGATATATTTGGTGAAATGCTAGTTTGTAACTCTGGCCTGTGGGAAATATTTGGCCTCAACCAGTCAATTCTCACCCTTCTGTTAAAGTGGAAAGAGCACAGGAGAGATACATTTGTACGGAAATTCCTATTTCAGCCCAGTGTGGGTCTAAATAAGGGCTTCATGACCAGGGGTACAGAGATGGGTCCTGGTGCCTCCTTACAAAAGCTTGCAAACCAGAAAGAATCTTACCTCAGAAAAAATATCTCTGTAACCTATGGTAGTAAGCTTTTTCTCAATAAAACATATCAGTACTGCTCACAATATTAAAACGGACAAATGGTCCCTTTGAATCCTTCTTATACACATAAAGAAAAAAATTAGCATGCCTTAGTAGGGCAATCAGTCCTGGAATAGTCCAGAATGAGCCGAATTAGAGATGTGTAAAATATAAACTTGATAGAGCATATAAGACCTGTTTCAGAGTAAATATTTAGGATACTTGCCATGTCAAAAAGAGTTCCCCCCCTAAGATGGTATTATGAACATTTTCAAAAATACAAAAAAATTGAAACAAGTTTACAGTGAACACCTGTGTATCTATTGTTTAGATTCCAACAGTGACATTTAAGAGACTGCTTCTTAACAGGTGATTATCATATTAGGTGAGCAATTATTTAGATGAGGCTCATCTGAATAATATTTAGGATTGTGCCTATGTTGAACCTAAGTTATAAGCCTCTATGTTTTCTTCTGGAGTCTATTTTGAAGAGTGGACTTTGTACAGGAAAGACAATGTGTTTTTTTCTATGTCATATAAAGCACAAAATAAATTGGAATTTCTAAATCTTACTAACAAAAATAAATTCAGGATAAAAAGTAAATCTAAAGATATGCTCAAGATTATGAGTTATCCAAATCAATACCCATTTAAGTGATAAAAGCTATCAACCATGAAGTTTTATTCCAGTTTAGTCCTAGGTAAAATGTTTTTGGAATTCTCTGAAATAAGAAAATTGTTGGTAAGTTATAAGTCAGTCAAGCACTTAGGAATGAGATGATTGGGAGCTTTCCACAGTTACTGATATTGTACAAACTAAACTATGATATTTATAAATCAAGAGATGTTTTAGTAAGTAAGATGTTTTTGGGTTTTCTGTGGGTTTTATTATTTTGTTTCCTTTTGATATATTTTAAATGAACATTATATAAACGTTTGGCCTTGTTATGAACAAGACATAGTACTTTTCTAGTAAACGAAAAAAATCTCAACCTCAATAACTCTATTTTTATTCAATTATTTCTGATGTGGCTAGTGTAAAAGTCAGCTTGCTAACTTCTCAGCAATTTGAAATGCAGGTCAAGGTCAGACGACATCACAAGAGTGACAGAGAAAACCTAATTTTAGTCTCCATGAAACTGAAGAACTCAACACAAATGACTACTGAACACTCAGCCCATGTTTGGAGTTGTACGCTTGCAAAAGCATCCTATCAGGAAGGAGCAAGTACTGCAGAGAGTCGTGCAAGAAGCTAGTGTGCTCTCAGGTGCTCCAAGAGCTGTGGGAAATCTCAGATTCAGACTATTGACTTCTCAAGTACATTCAAAGAATGTGTTTTTGCAACTCTAATATAAACTCATTAAAGCAGAAGTTCAGAGAAAATAGCTAATACAGCTATAAACAGCAGAAAGTAGCATTTTCCAAAAAAGTTAATGTTAATACTTTGTTTAAAAGCATATTATAAAATTGTCAATACTAAGTAGAATCTAATTACTCCTGAAAAGCATTTCTCATTTAAAATCTATTAATTAAAATATGCACCAAAATGTTGATCAAGTTATTTCTGGGTAATAGAATGATAGACATTTTAAAATTTTATTTTCCATAATGTGTATATTTTCTACAATAAAAAAGATGACTTTTATAATCAGAATAAATGAAATACATGTTATTAAAAAACTGGAGTAGTCAAGTTTCTTTTTTTCCCACCAGGAATTTTAGGTTTTTAGTTTATTAGACTTCAAACAAAGGTCAAGAGTAAGACTTTTGAATCATATTAAATTAAACATGTCTCACAGATATTTTACACATTGGTGAGATGTTAAGTGGTCAGAGAGACAAGTCCTGAGAAGCCAGATAGGCATACACATCATTTAACACCTATGATGGTATTATTTAAAATCAAATCATTAATAGAAGCAGCATGATGCAGTTTGCAGAAGCACAACTAGAGAAGACAAGAAGTCTGCCTTACAGAGCCTAAGAAGAGGTATGGCGAGGAAAAAGCAAGAGAGAGAAAGAAACAGAGCTCTTAATAGATGTAAAGAAATCCACTTCGTGCCAGTTTGCAAGGAAGTTTTCCTTTATGAAGAGCAGAGCTCTTAACAGATGTAAAGAAACCCACTTCGTGCCAGTCTGCAAGGATATTTTCCTTTATGAGGAGCTAGATGTTTGCACAGCGCCCTCTTGTGAAGAGAGGTTTTCGTGACTGTACCTTCACCCCAAGAGCCAAGAGCTTCAAGTATCCTTCCAGAGCAATTGCTTAGCTTTCATCAGCTGAGGATTAACTTCCAAGGCTTTTTGAGGATGCATGTATGGGTATGAGTAACACACAGCCTTGACATCCGAATTCTCTATTATTAAATGTGCACATAAATATTCCACAGAGTTGTGCTTCTTAATGATAATGCTTTAAAAAGAACTTCCTAAAATAGGAAATTAGCATCTATGTTTGTTCCCATGACTTGTGAAACTTGCTCTTTTGCTCTGATGAATGCTGTTTTTCCAATTGGTAAAAGAAAATTGAAAAATTGAAAATTGGGGACTATATTAAAAATCAAAAATTGTCCATTCATCTTAAAAATATGGAGACATTTATTTATAAAACATTAGTATGCTTATGAGTGCCATTTGAAAATGCATTAGGCACCTGAAATTTCATATGATAGTCACTGACAAAAATATTACCATTTGAGTAATATGAGAATTAGAGACATTTGGTGTGCTTGATTTAGCATGTTAATTAGAAGAAAAATCTTTATTCATGTAAATGATTCCACTGATTTGCAATTATCTGGATAACTGCTCAGCAGGAAAAACCAAATTTTAGATACTTCTCGCAAAAAAATAAATTACTGTGGAATATGGTACAATGTATGCAGGAAGTGTTGTGCTTTATGTGATATGCTGACTCAAAACAGGAGAGAAAATGACTTCTCACATTCAGTTGAACAATTGATTGGGAAGTGAGTACAGTCAGTGTCTGTGCTATGTATTTATTGAGGAGCTCATTCATTGCTACTCACTTTCCTACTCAAACCATCATGAAAACATGCTTAGAACTCTGAGCTAGGTAAATGAGAATGTGTGGCTTAGCACATATCATAATTAAAAAGCAATGGCAACACCAAAGGATGGGTTGGGGTGTCCCTCCATAACCACTACAAGGTTTTCCAAACCCACCACAAATAAACATATCAAAAATAAAAACGATGTGCTTTCTATGTAAATGCAAATTCAAGACAAGTCCCCAAGATCCCTTGGCTTCCAATCAATTATCATCACTTCTCAATCTACTACTATCTAGAAATTCTACTGTGGCCTTTGCTGAAAGTTCAGAGCATTCATTGATGAGTATCACTGTATTCATGTGGAGGAGATGACATGAGGCAGACAAGGATGAGAACAAGTCTGTGTAGAAAACTACACATATCTAGTTCTTGTGCAATGGACTTTTGAATAGGTTTGTGAAAAAGACTAACGCCTATTTTGCCTGGTTTTCAGAATAGTATATCAATCTCCTTCTTGGACACTGACATATGGATATTCAATAGTCTCAGGTTGAATTCTTTCCAGGGAGATTGTGCAAAATTTTGGAGTGGACAGTTTATTTGGAGAAGAGGCAGGAAGGCGATTCTAGGAAGCAAAAGTTAGGTGATGGGGAAGTGGGATAGCCAAGGAAGAAAAGTTAATAGAATGCATATTAATAAGCAGGGGCAGATGGGGCCCAATCTCCCCAGGGACCTTTTGAGGGACCATATATACACATGCCTCAGGACTGTCCCACTGGAGAACGTGGAACCCGGGGTATATGAGCACCAACTCTGGACCCTCAATGTTACGAGTGTTGCCACTGGGAATGTTAAAAACTCCTGTAAATGGTCTCAGCAGGCTTCTTTGTACTGCAGAAAGCCCCCAGGTGCCTGAGCCTGGGAAAGTGACTGAGTCTGCCATAGCCTCAGGAGAACTCTAGAGTGGGTGGATGTAAATGGGGTAGTGCTCCAAGCATTTTCCACAAACAGGACTATCAAACTCAAGATGCTCAAACAGAACCACCCCACCACTAAACCTACTCCTCCCTTGAACTCCCCAAGCTCAATAAATAAAAACACACATTTCCAATGTGCTCAGGCCAAAAACCCTTGAATCATCTTTGACTCATCTCTTTTTCTCTCTCTCTATGTAAAAATCCATCATCAAACACAGTTAGCTCTGGTTTCAAAACATTGCCAAAATCTGATCACTTCTCACCATCTTCACTGCCATCACTATTGTCTCCTTCCAAGGCTATTGCAGTGGCCTCATAACCATTTTCCCTGCTTCTACTCTTGCTGCAACTCTATTCTTCACAGAGCACCCACAGTGATCCTTTGAAAATGTATGCCATTTCTCTGCTCAAAACTCTTTACTGGTTTCCCACTCCATTTGGGATAAAATCCAAACTCTGTACCTTGGTTTTCAAAAGACCTCTCCTGTCTTTCTGGACTCCTTTTCTATTCTCTCTCTTGCTTACTTGGTTCCCACAATACTCATCTTCTTCCTGTTCCTTAAACACAATGTGTCTCCTCCTAAGGAGCTTTGTATTTGCTATTTCTTTTTCCTGAAACACTCTTCCTTTGGGAATCTGCATAATTCACTTTTTGTTAAGATTTAAATGTCAGTTTAACAGACAGGGATACCCATTCTGACTTTTTAATCTAAAATCACACTTCCATTACTATTTCTTTACTCTGCATTAACTTTTTTTTCATAGAACTAACCATCATGACACACATTTTGAATGTGTTTATGTATTTCATATATTTTGTACTATCCTCCCCACAAAAAAATTAAATTCTTTCAGAGGAGAGACATGTTGATTCACTGCTGTTTGGCCAACAACTAGAATAGGGCTGGATAGTGGTAACGGTTTGATATTATTTGCTAAGTGAATTAATTCACTCTTCTGAGAGCCAGATGAGATAAATATTGATACTTATTAAACACTTCAACGTTATGATTGATATTACTCTATAAAAAGTGTAAACAGCCTCTGCTCTCCAGAAGTATGAATATCCAGGGTGTAGTGAAATTACCAGAGTTCAGGACCTGCAAGCTTGTCCAACCCACGACTTGTGGGCTACATGGCCCAGGATGGCTTTGAATGTGGCCCAACACAAATTCATAAACTATCTTAAAACATTATATGAGATTTTTTGTTTTTTGTTTTTATTTTTTTTTGCTCATCAGCTGTTGTGTTAGTGTATTTTATGTGTGGCCCAAGACAATTCTTCCAATGTGGCCCAGGGAAGCCAAAAGATCGAACATCCCTGGGAGGGTAGACCACTCTATTATGAACAATGGTAGTTAGGAACAGAAAGGAAAGAAAGGTTGAGACTGGACTGTGAAGGAACTTGAATGATATGTTAGGAGTGGGACTTTTGTTACGTTTAGAAGTGAAAAGTTACCAAGTGTTTCTGAACAAGGGAGTGAAATAATAAAAGCAGAATTCATTTCAGAACAATTGATATTTTGATTCTACTTGCAAGGACTTGAGCAGGAAAGATTGGAGTTAGAGAAACAATGTCATAAACTTTTCCCACCTTGAATCCTCCTTTTTCCCAATATTCAAGACACTGGCATATGTACTGGCATATATGTACTATTTGCATCTTTTCAACTTAGTTGGAAGACTACTGTGTCATCAAATATTTTTCATACTCAGTTAAGGTGGTTTTTGATCTTACTGCGGATGTTAAACTACCATACCTTGTTTAGCTGAAAAAAAGGTCTGCCCATGATTTCTCTGGAATTGAAAGTGAACCTACTATAGATGTGAAAAGCTCATATCCATTCTTCTTCAGGTTATCTGACAACTTTATAACTAAAGTATTAGAAAAAGATAAATTTGGGCATGAATATGCTACAGGTTATCTGGTGAGATATAGGTATGAGTCAACAGGAATAAACACGTCAAATGCATCTGTAGTGCTCAGCAAAGTTTCTTTACATCTCTAATTTGTTTTCTACCCAGAGCAAAATGCAAACTGCAGTCTTCTTTTCTCTAAAGGAGTGTTGTAAAGAAAAAGAGTGGAATATGCTCATGTTCTACTAGACTCTGAACCTCCTGAGGCTGTATAACCCTGGGACTGCCCAGCACAGTAGGAGTGAAATAAATGTATGTTAAATGAATCCATCAAACTTATTAGAAGATAGACTCCAGGGAAATTTCATTATTTTGTTTGAAATTCTGCCTTCCCTCATGTAATGAATGTTTAA
Organism: Mandrillus leucophaeus; assembly: GCF_000951045.1. Taxonomy (NCBI): domain Eukaryota; kingdom Metazoa; phylum Chordata; class Mammalia; order Primates; family Cercopithecidae; genus Mandrillus; species Mandrillus leucophaeus. The sequence continues at coordinate 552,243 of NW_012099766.1, forward strand.
TTCTGTTTTGTTCCAGAAAGGACTCAAGGCTTCTCTATTTCCTTTAGTAATTAGCTTAAATAAACCATGTCATCCATTTCTCTACCTACCCAATGGACAATAGAAGAAGGTTACGTGTCTCATAGCTTTATCTGTACCTTGATATGTTTGAGAATATTTCATATACATAAACCAGCAATGATCATTTGAGGAAATAAACCAGTAAACTTTACAAGCAATTACGATTTGAGGATATAAACTTTAAATTCTAGAATGTTGGACACATCTTTGAAAATAATTCCCAATAACTAATTGAATCTATTAGTTTATGTTACAAGCCAATTTGGTTCAAAGTTTTAAAATGAAGAAAAAATTGTATAAGTAGAAGTTAAAGTTCTAAGCATAGTTGAATGAAATCATCTACTCTCAACTCAATATTTTCACTCAGTTCATCAAATTATTTGAAAAGTAAACATGTGGCTGCACAGAGAACAGTGGATCCTGAGCTATTACTCCTGCTTGTGGGGCACAGAGAAGGCCTTCAGACCTGTGCCTGCCACCACCCCACCCCCAGCCAACACCACCTCCAGTGTGACTGTGCACACAGGCTCCAGCAAGTGCCTCCTGCCCACCTCTCTAAGCTGCATTGCCTCTGCCACTCTGGTGAACATCTGCAGGGAGGCAGGCACCCCTGCACCCACTAGCACTTCACTGCAGCTGTCCCATCTCAGCACCCCCCAGCTGAGTGGATTCCAAACCTTGAAGAGCGAGAGAACAAAGTTGGGGCCTCATACAAGTACCCCAGAGTTAGTGCACACAGTCCAGAAGTTGGGAGCTGAGCGCTGGACCCCTAAAATCTTCCAGAAATGAAGCCAGTCAGCTGAATCCACCTTATACCACAATCAAACCCTCAAGGTCATCAAATAGGATAAAAGGAAAAAAAATTCAAATGTCAGCAACCTCAAAAATTAAAGGTAGAAAGCTACACAAAGATGGGAAAGAATCAGCACAAGAACCCTGAAAACAAAAAAGGCCAGAGTGCCTTTTCTTCCTCCAAACAACCGCATCCCTTCTAAAGCAAGGCTCTGAACCAGGTTGAGATGGCTGAAATGACAGAAATAGAAATCAAAATATGGACTGGAATGAAGATCACTGAAGTACAGAAGTACGTTGAAACCCAATGGAAGCAAGCTAAAAATCATGATAAAACAATGCAGGAACTGACAGACAAATAGCCAGCACAGACAAGAATGTCACCAAGCTTATAGAGCTAAAAACATTAGAATTTCATAATGCAATTATAAGTACTAATAATAGAATAGCCCAAGTGGAGGAAAAAATCTCAGAAATCTTGGAGTTTGAAGACTGGCTTTCTAAAATAAGACAGCCAGACAAGAATAGAGAAAACAGAATGAAAAGGAACGAACAAAACTGAGAAATACGAGATTATGTAAAGAGACTGAATCTACGACTCATTGGTGTCCCTGAAATACATGAGGAGAATAAAGCCAACTTGTAAAACATATTTGAGGGTGTTATCCATGAGAACTTCCCTAACCTAGTTATAGAGGCCAACATTTAAATTCAGGAAATGAAGAAAACCCTGGTAAGATACTTCACAAGAAGGTCATCCCCAAGACATACAATCATTAGATTATCCAAGGTTGAAATCAAATAAAACATGTTAAAGGCATCTAGCAAGGTAAGGTCACCTACAAAGGGAAGCCCATCAGACTAACTGTGGACCTTTCAGCAGAAACTCTACAAGCCAGAAGAGATTGAGGGCCAATATTCACCATTCTTAAAAAAAAAATTCCAACCAACAATTTCATTTCTGGCCAAACTAAGCATCATAAGTGAAGGGGAAATAATATCCTGTTCAGACAAGCAAATACTGAGGGAATGTGTTACCACCAGACATGCCTTACAAGAACTCCTGAAAGAAACACTAAATATAGAAAGGAAAGAGCATTACCAGCCACTACAAAAACACACTGAAGTGTACAGACCAATGACTCTATAAAACAACCATATAAACAAGTCTGCAAAATAACCAGCTAACATCATGATGACAGAATCAAATTCACACATAACAATATTAATCTTAAATGTAAATTGACTAAATGCCTCAATTAAAAGACACAGAGTGGCAAGCTGGACAAAGAACTGAGACCCATTGGTATGCTGTCTTCAAGAGACTCATCTCACATGCAGTGATACACACAGGCTCAAAATAAAGGGATGGAGAAAAATCTACCAAGCAAATGAAAAACAGAAAAAACCAGGGGTTGCAATCCTAGTTTCTGACAAAAAATACTTTAAACCAACAAAGATAAAAAAGACAAAGAAGGGCATTACATCATGGTAAAGGGTTCAATTCAATAAGAAGATCTAATTATCCTAAATATATATGCACCCAACAGAGAGAAGCACTCAGATTCATAAAGCAAGTTCTTAGAGACCTTCAAAGAGACCTACACTCCCACACAATAATAGCAGGAGGCTTTAACATCACCGAAAATATCAGATCATCAAGACAGGAAATTAAGATATTCAGGACCTGAACTCAGCACTGGATCAATGGGACCTGATAGATATCTACAGAAGTCTCCACCCAAAAACAACAGAATATACATTCTTCTCATTGCCACAACCACATACTCTAAAATTGATCACATCATCAGAAGTAAAACACTACTCAGCAAATGCAAAAGAACTGAAATAATAACAAACAATCTCTTGGACCAGAGTGCAATCGAATTAGAAGCCAAGGCTAAGAATTTCACTTAAAACCATGCAATCACATGGAAATTGAATGCCTTTCCTCCTGAACTCCTGAATGCTTTTTGGGTAAATAAGGAAATAAAAGCAGAAATCAGTAAGTTTTTTGAAACAAATGAGAACAAAGATACAACATACCAGAACCTCTGGAAAACAGCTAAGGCAGTGTTAGGACACACATTTATAGCACTAAATGCCCAAATCAAAAAGTTAGAAAGATCTAAAGTCAACAACCTAACATCACAACTAAAAGAACTAGAGAACCAAGAGCAAACAAATTCCAAAGCCAGCAGAAGACAAGAAATACCAAAATCAGAGCTGAAGTGAAGAATATTGAGACACAGAAAACCATTCAAAAGATGAGTGAATCCAGGAGCTGTTTTTTTTCTTTTTTCTTTTTTTTAATTAATAAACTACATAGACCACTAGCTAGACTAATAAAGAAGAAAAGAGAGAAGATTCAGATAAACACAATCAGAAATGATAAGGGGGATATTACTATTGACCCCACAGAAATACAAACAACCATCAGAGAATATTATGAACGCCTTTATGCACATGAACTAGAATCACTAGAAGAAATGGATAAATTCCTGGACACATATACTCTCCCAAGACTGAATCAGGAAGAAACTGAATCTCTGAACAGACTAATAAAAAGCACTGAAATTGAGTCAATAATAAATAGCTTACCAACCAAAAAAATCCCAGGACCAGACAGATTCACAGCCGAATTCTACCAGATGTACAAAGAAGAGCTGGTACCATTCCTGCTGAAACTATTCCCCAAAACTGAGAAGGATGGACTCCTGCCTAACTCATTCTACAATCTTCCTGAGACAAATACTGGTAGAAATACAACAAAAATTTAAAAATTAGGCCAATATTCTTGATGAACATTGATGTAAAAATCCTTAATAAAATACTGGCAAACCAAATCCAGCATCACATCAAAAAGCTTATCCACCACAATCAAGTAGGCTTCTTCCCTGAGATGCAATGTTGGTTCAACATATACGAATCAATAAATGTGATTCATCACATAAACAGAACTAACTAAAGACACAAAACCCACAATTATCTCAAAAGATGCGGAAAAAGACCTTGATAAAATTCAATATTGCTTCATGTTAAAAACTTTCAATAAACTAGGCATTGAAGGAACATCACTCAAAATAATAAGAGCCATCAATGACATACCCACAGTCAACATCATACTGAATGGGAAAAAGCTGGAAGCATTACCGCTGAAAATGGGCACAAGACAAGGATGCCCTCTCTCACCACTCCTATTCATCATTTTGGAAGTCCTGGCCAGGGAAGTTAGGTAAGAGAAGGAAATAAAGGCATTCAAACAGGAAGAATGGAAGTCAAAATATCCCAGTTTGCAGATTACACAATCCTATATCTAGAAAACCACATAATCTCAGCCCAAAAGTTTCTTAAAGTGATAAACAACTTCAGCAAAGTTTCAGGATATGAAATTAATGTGGAAAATAACTAGCATTCCTATACACCAGCAACAGTCAAGCTGAGAACCAAATCAGGAATGCAATCCCATTCACAATCACCAGAAAAAGAATAAAATACCTAAGAATACAGCTAACCAGAGAGGTGAAAAATCTCTACAAGGAGAACTACATAACACTGCTCAAACAAATGAGAGATGACATTAAAAAAATAGAAAAACATTCCATGATCGTGGACAGAAAGAATCAATATTGTTAAAATGGCCATACTGCCCAAAGCAATTTATAGATTCAGTGCTATTTTTGTTAAATTACCATTGAGATTCTTCACAGAACTAGAAAAAACTATTTTAAAATTCATATGGAACCAAAAAAGAGCCTGAATAGCTAAGGCAATCTTCAGCAAAAACAACAAGACTACAAGCATCATGCTACCCAACTTCAAACTATACTACAGGGCCACAGTAACCAAAACGGCATGGTACTAGTACAAAAACAGACACATAGACAAACGGAACAGGATAGAGAACCTTGGAATAAGACCATATACCTACAACTATCTGATTTTTGACAAACCTAACAAAAGCAAGCACCGGGGAAAGGATTCCCTATTCCATAAAAGAGACTGGGATAGCTGGCTAACTATATGCAGAAGATTGGACTCCTTCTTTATACCATATACAAAACTTAAGATGTATTAAATAGTTAAATGTAAATCCCAAAGTTTAAAAACCCTGGAAGACAACCTAGGCAATACCATCTTGGACATAGAAACAGGTAAAGATGTCACGGCAGGCCGGGTGCGGTGGCTCACACCTGTAATCCTAGCACTTTGGGAGGCTGAGGCAGGCAGATCACGAGGTCAGGAGATCGAGACTATCCTGGCTAACACAGTGAAACCCCCTCTCTACTAAAAATACAAAAAATTAGCTGAGCGTGGTGGCAGGCACCTGTAATCCCAGCTACTTGGGAGGCTGAGGCAGGACAATGGCATGAACCCTGGAGGCAGAGGTTGCAGTGAGCTAAGATCGTGCCACTGCACTCCAGCCTGGGTGACAGAGCAAGACTCTGTCTCAAAAAAAACAAAACAAAAAAAAGATGTCATGACAAAGACACCAAAAGCAATTGCAAAAAAGAAAATCGACAAATGGGATCTAATTAAACCAAAGAGCTCTTGCACAGGAAAGGAAGCTATCAACAGAGAGAGCCTATAAAATGGGAGAAAATTTTTGCAAACTATTTATTCAACAAAGGTCTAATATCCAGCGTCTATAAGGAACTTAAACAAATTTACAAGAAAAAAACAACCCTATTAAAAAGTGGGCAAATAACATGAACAGGCACTTTTCAAAAGAAGACATACATGCAGCCAACAATCACATGAAAAAGTTCTCAACATCACTGATCATTAAAGAAATGCAAATAAAAACCACAATGAAATACCATCTCACACCAGTCAGAATGGCTAGTGTCAAAAAGTCAAAAAATAACAGACGCTGGTGAGATTATGAAGAAAGAACACTTATACACTTTTGGTGGGAGTGTAAATTAGTTCAACCATTGTAGAAGACAGTGTGGCAATTCCTCAAAGACCTAAAAAAGAAATATCATTTGATCCAGCAATCTCATTACTGGGTGTATGCCCAAAGGAATAGAAATTGTTCTATTATAATGACATAGGCATGTGTATGATCATTGTAGCACTATTCACGATAGCAAAGACACAGAGTTAACCTACATACTCATCAATGATAGACTGGATAAAAAAAATGTGGTGCATATACACCATGGAATACTCTGCAGCCATAAAAAAGAATGAGATCATGTCCTTTGCAGGAAAATGGATAGAGCTGGGGGCCATTATCTTTAGCAAACTAATGCAGGAACAGAAAACCAAATACCATATATTCTTACTTATTAGTGGGAGCTAAATGATGTGAACACATGGACACAAAGTGGAGAATGACACACACTAGGGTCTACTAGAGGGCAGAAGGTGGGAGGAAAACTAACTAATGGGTACTAGGCTTAATACTTGGGTGACAAAATAGTGTGTACAGCAAGCCCCTGTGACCCAAGTTTACCTATATAACAAACCTGCACATGTACCCCTGAACTTAAATGTTAAAAAAGAGAACTCAGAATAAAAAAAGAAAGAAAAGTAAACACAAGTATACAGTCCTCCGTCTCCTAGGTTCTAAGGATTAAAAGCTCTAAGAAAACTGTTAGAAAAATACATAGTGAATTAAGAAAAAATTATTCCTCATAGTTCCTACATTGTGTATTTGCTTATACTATGTTCACCCTTTTAGGTACGTTTGTGCAAAATGAAAAAGGAATAAAACCCAACATTTTTAGAGGATAATTCATGCTACTCAAACAATCATGAGGAAAAGCTGGGCTGAAACTAGTGACAAGATTTTGCATTGTGCCACATGGCTGTCACATTTTTGCCCATATTATTTATGAGATTTCTTCAAAATTTTTATACCAGGTCATTCTTAAGGAATTCTTTGCTCAGGACAAAGTCCAAGTTAGCATCTTTCAGACCCCTGCTGTCTCTCCACCTCCTCTCCACACACACCCATTTATAGGGAAAGGCAAGGGCAGAAAGCAGATGTGGAAGAGAAAAAGGATAGAGGAGCATGAGTGTGTGTGTCCATGTGTGTGTTTGTGTGTGTGTGAGATGTGTCCTGCTTTACCACAGTCCAGGCAGCTTATAGGGAAGTCTGTGTTCAATATCAGCACTTCAGGCCTCTCCAGCAGGCCCTTGTTTCCTTCCTGGTCTTCACTGCCTAGTGCATGGCAACTAAGCCACAACACCCAAACCTGAGAAAAATCATCCCATCCCAGGGCTAAAAAAGTGACTCTAATGATGTGTCTGCCTAACAATCAATAGTTCATTTAAACTGATTGTCTGAAACATAAGTAATTTCCTTATAACCTTCTGACTTTTAGCACCACTGATCTAAGAATCACACCAAAAAAAGTGCTGTCAGAATGCAAAAATGGTTTTCTGTTTGAATAATATTTATTTTTTATGACCATACGAATGATAAATATTCATGACAGAAATTTGGAAGATTCAGAAAAGTAAATTTTAAAAAAAATCACCTATACCCAGAGGCAACTTGTAAATCTGGCTCATTTTCTTTATTTGTATATGTATATACATATATTTCTGCATCTAATTTTAACATTCAATTGAGATTTGATATATATAATTTTTGGATTCTACTTTGCATTCATGGTTTACTATAAGCCATTTTCTCTATCATTTGATGTCATTTGAAAACATTTTTAATGGTTGAGAAGATTCTATTGGCTGGGTCTAATATCAAAATTTATTTAAACATTAGTTTATGTGAAATATGTAAAATATACCTAGGTTCTCAATATTATAGGCATTTTTATGGTGAGTATCTTTGAACATAAATATTTTAATATCCCAAATTACTTCCATAATCCAAATATCTACAAGCGGAATTACTAAAGGGTAGAATTTTTAAAATATCAATGTTTATTTTAGATTTAGGGGCTACACGTGCAGGTTTGTTACATGGGCATATTGTGTGATGCTGAGGTTTGGGGCGGTGCTGATCCTATTACCCTGGTAGTGAGCATTGTACCCAGTAGTTAGTATTTCATCTCTTATTCCCCTTTGCCCTTCCCGCTTTTGGAGTCCTCAGTGTCTACTCTTACCATCTTTGTGTCCATGTGTTAAAGAGTAGGAGTAATTTTGAGGCTTCAGGCTTCTGCTAATTTTTAAGCATTTTTCTGAAATAAAACTTTCAAATTAGTTCAAAAGTCAATGTAACAGATGACATCTGTCAATATGCATTATTATATGCATAAATCATATGCATTTTACTATGATTTTGTAAAAGATTGACACAACATAATTCAAAATAATTTATTTACTACAAAGAAGACTCACCACATGAAAATTAGTCAGAATCTAAGGCAATTAAAAATTATTAAAAGAGTCCAGGCACGGTGGCTCACGTCTGTAATCCCAGCACTTTGGGAGGCCAAGGCGGGCAGATCACAAGGTCAAGAGATCGAGACCATCCTGGCTAACATGGTGAAACCCTGTGTCTACTAAAAATACAAAAAATTAGCCGGGCATGGTGGCAGGCACCTGTAGTCCCAGCTACTCGGGAGGCTGAGGCTGGAGAATGGCATGAACCCCGGGTGGTGGAGCTGGCAGTGAGCCAAGATCGTGCCACTGCAGTTTAACCTGGGCGACAGAGTGAGACTCCATCTCAAAAACAAAACAAACAAACAAACAAAAATCATTAAAAGATGAAAAAAATCCCATCATATAAATACTCAATTTTGGCCATATTTTATGAAAAGGCCAAAAGCAATTAAAAAAAAAAAAAAAAGAGAGAGAAAGAAGTAGGAAAAAAAGAAGAAAGCCATGTGGCTATTATTACAGCAACATGATGTTGGTCAACCACTTTAAGTTTTTGTGGTCAGTGAGGTCACAAGAGCTACAGGCTGACATTTCAAACAAATTATGCACATCGAGGTCACATTGCTCTACTTCAGGCAGTTTCTCATAATTGTAGTGTTCTGTTTTCAAGAGGTCCTTGACTTAAAAATGTCCTTTTGTGCCCTCTAGTGTTTAAATTCATCAAAGCTTTTGAGAAGTTCATATCTTGCTTCTAAACTCCAGTTGAACACCATTTCATTCTTAGACCAAGTGTTTATCTGTATCTGAAGGGGACCAACATACATCTTGTTCCAAAATTTTTAAGGTTTACTTATTTTTTTTATTTCAAAGGGAGTTAGAGTAGGGGTTGGAAAACGACCACAGGGCAAATACTGCCCACTACTTTTTTTCTTTTTGTAAAGAAAGTTTATTAGAACGTATCATGCTCATTCATTACAGATTGTCTATGGATAACTGCATTTGCTCTGCAACAGCAGAGTTAGGTAGTTACTTCAGAGTTCTTATGGTCCCAAAAGGCTAAAATATTTACTATCTGGCTGGTCACAGAAAAAGTTTGCTGACCCTGGAGCTAGAGCTCTGATAATTAGATTGGATACCATGACATTTTACAATGTCCTTTAATTCCACTCCCTTTCCATCGACCCCCGGAATACTAGTTAAAACAAAGACCTTTGTGGGCCAGTCCATTAGCTTTGTGGTCCAGGTACAAACTTTGTAGTTTTAGTGAAACCATTCGTTGTTTTTTATTTTTGTAATATTTACTTAGCATGATAATATCAACTCCGTTCTGATGACTTTGACATTAATATGATTATATTGGAGAGAATATAATGAGATCAAAGCTCTTTACCCATCAAGACCAGGAACTGAAGAACTTTTTCCTCCTTTGCTACCTCATCTCTTAGCTAGAACTTAGATAATCAGTATTCTCATTCCTATTTTTATACAATTAATAATAATTTTTGCAATTATTTTGAGAAACATACATGATCTTTCTCAAATAAAGTAAACATACCATTTATAATTAATATGGAATTTAGTTTAAGTCCATGCTTGATTTAAATCTCACACAATCACCTCTTTTATATACTAACGAAAGCACAGTGCGCAATAATAAAGCCACGGTCCTGTGTGGTCAACTTACAGGATACCTTCTTTCCTCAGTGCAAATATCACGTCTTTCTAAGTCCCTCTAATATTTTATCCTCTCTTTTGTGTATCTGGAAGCTTTATTGAAACATCTTACTCCTTATCTGAAATAGTTGACGTATAGTTCATAAGAGCTTTTTTTAAATATGGTTTCCAGGAAATGGATCTATTTTATCACTTTCTAACTTAATATGTGACTTCTGTTTCAGAATAGTTACAGCCATTCTTTTCTTCAAAGGTACACATCAGCAATAGCCTGGCCAGAAATTTTGTACAATAATAGGAGAAAACAAAAAACTAGGGGCTTAGAAAAGTGAATGAAAACAGTTTTTGGTTGATTATTTTGTTCATGAAAAGACATCTTTTTCTCGTGACATACATTCATGGCCATTGTAGATTACATGCCTGGAGCTGCCCTTCTCAGCCTTTCAATCTTTCATTACATGAATATTCTTTACTCTGTTCTTTACAGTCTCCCATTTCCCTGACACCAACCCCCCACTACAATCCTCTTCTCTGTATTTGACACAGAAATCATTTAAACACAAACCCAAATACAAACACTGCATAGATTTACCATATGGAATCACATATGTCAAATTTCTGAATCAAATAATGCAAACCCACAATGTTACTTTCCAAATATATACAACAACAACAACTGAATGGGTGCTGAAACATATTACTTATTAAAGGTGCTCAATGTTAAAAGCAATTAAAATAAAATTCAGAAAAAAGTGATACCATACCTCTATTCCATAAGCAAAAAAATTCCAAACTTACCTGCAAAAGAAAAGAACAATAAATCTCAAATCAGAGGATTTTTTTTCTAGTAAATTAGGCAAAACTGTCATCATAAATATAGTTATTTCTTAATTATCATTGTGTATATCATTCTCTGTAAATAATGCTTATTGGTTCTTATAGATACCAACAGGGCTGGCAGTGACATTCTCTAAAGGCCAAATCTCACTGTGCATAGGGTCATTTTCCATATGTAGTCTGCTTCATAAGAAAGTTTTTAGAACAAAAACTTAAATAATTCCCTGGACCCAGGAAATCTGCATTACAAGACAGTTTTGGGGGCACTAAATCCAAACAAGGAAAAAAGAAAAGGTTTTGGGGTCAGACTGACCTGGGTTTAAATCCTAGTTCTACTGTAGCCTGGTAACTCAAGTCATTTTATGCCTGTTGAGCCTCAGTATTTTCGCCTATAAAATGGGGACATTATATTTATGTAATTGAGTTATTGTAAGCATTGAAGTCATTTTGTGGCATGCTGTAGAAACTCAAAAAATATTGCCTTCGTGCCATCCTGTAAGCTTTATTTTACGCCAATACTTTGCTGAAACATAGATGCTTAGTGCAGTATATAAAACATGGAAGAGCTTTAAGCAATTAATAATGGCTAGAAAAGTAACAAGTTTTACATTTCCATCTTCATAGTGTGACCAAGTTGGTTTGTATAAAATATTAATCATCTTCTAGATGCTGGGCAATTTATTTCCCAGTGTGAATTCAAGTGTTTCACTCGGAGTTCAATCAATTAACTGAGAGTATGGCAGTCTTCAGCATGGTGTCTGCATCCCATATATTCACATGATGCCCTATTATGTTCCCTTCACGACCTCACTGCAGCCTCACTAGCCTTCCAGCTATTCCTGGAAAATAGCAAGCCTGCTCCAGTCTCAGGATATTTACATTCCCTGCCCATTCTGCCCATGAATATATCCCCACTCCCCGTCAATTCTTGTCTCAAAGGACCCCTTCTATTTCCCTATTGCAAATTCCAACCATATTCTCAGCCTCTACTTTGAACTCCCCTGCTATTGCACCATTTGTTCTCCAGCACTGATAGCCTTATAAGACGCTACACAATGTATTTATTTACTATGCTTACTGAGTCTCTCTGTCCCTACCACTCCATATAAGCTACACAGAAAGAGGGGTGTCTGTCTGTTTTGTTCCCTATTGAATACCCAGAACCTGGAACAATGCCTGGTAAATAGAAGTTATTCAAAAAACATTTGTTTAAGGACTCAATAATACATATATGAAAAAAATATAAAAATATAAAGTGTATATATATATAAAATCCATATGTATATTTGTTTATATACATATTTTACTAATATACATACATATTTATCACACAAATATTTACATGCTTATTATCCATAGGAATTTTTAATTTTTAATAAAATTTTTAACTAGAAGTAAACCATTTTTGTTTTTGTATTTGTTCTGAGATAGGGTCTCCCTCTGTCACCCAGACTGAAATGCAGTGGTGCAAACACAGCTCACTGCAGTCTCAACTTCCTGGACTCAAGTGATTCTCCTGCCTTAGCCTTCCAAGGAGCTGAGACTACAGGCCCATGCCACCATGCCTGGCTACTTTTTTTTTTTTTTAATTTTTTTATATTTTGAGGAGACGGTGTCTTGCCATGTTACCCAGGCTGGTCATGAACTCCTGGACTCAAGCAATCTTCCCACCTGGGCCTCCCAAAGTGCTAGGATTACAGGTGTGAGCCACTGCGCCAAGCCCTATTTTATTTTTACTTAACAATTATCATAAGAGAAATTGAGGCAACCATTAGAGCTGCTGGCTCTATCTTTCTAGCTCTCTACCCTCAGGACACATGTAGATGTATTTAATAACCCTCTTGTGGTTGAATGGAGCCACGTGACTGATTCTGGCCAATCAGTGGCCAAGCATTGATTTGCTGGTGTGAGACTCTCCACCTCTTCCCCTTTCTCCTTCTGCCAGAAGGATCAGCAAAGTCCATGATGGTAACCCTGTCAGTTTCTGTACCAGAGTGAGGAGGCTGTGCAGCAGAGCTCCCTGTGGATGACATGTAGTATGAGAAACAACAATCACTATTACCTTTGTTGTTACAAGATTTAGAGGTTGTCAGGGCAATTTAACTCACCCATCAGGATAAATAGAGAAATTGTGCACATATAATTTAAAAATTACACTGAAAGCCTTATTTAAAAAACAGTCTGCAAAACTATACTATATATATTTATGCTGAATGCCCTTTCTCAAGTCATTTTGTAATTCTATGTAATATGCTTATACTGTTTTTATTTCTTGATTTTCAATTTTTTTTAGCCATTATCTATTCATTTCTTGTCATAATAAAGATTTAATTATCCTATACTGATCTCCCTTTCCCTTTTATCACCTAGTTACATCATAATTTTTAGGTAAATTAACTATCACTGTTTACATATTTTTACTACATAAAAATCTTATTTACTATGTATGTAACACAGACATATTTGCTTTATGGTTCAACTTCTGTTTTGCTTGTAGTTAATAATTGCTTTGGTTCTTTTCCAAATGGTACTCGTATCTGCCACCCCCTCAGATGCTCTAGCAAATTGGATAATCTATCAATTTCATTTTCTCTTTTCAGGCCTCCTCCTCAACATCCTATACTCTTGCCTCAATCTGTACTTATTGGCTAGTTGCTTTCTAGGCACGCTAGAAATCTGACAACCTAAGCATTCTCTCTGCTGTCTCCTGTGTTGGTTATTGGATCTCATGATTTCCTTTTTGATAGCTTCCTGCTTTTTGTGGGTCACATTTTATAGAAGCTCAAGTGGCAAACGAAGTGAATAGTATTAATATTTTACATTTTTCGGATCTTGCATCGCTAAAGATGACTTTATTCTGTCTTTATACTAGTTCATAGTTTGACTTGCTAAAGGAGTCTATGTTGAAGTTTAAATTCCTTCAAAATACTGAAGCCATTACTCTATTGTTTTCCAGCATCTCTTATTTTAGGTAATTTATCATTAATCTGATTACTTTCATTTTAGGTAGAGGGTGGGGGAAGAGATGAGGTTTCCGCATTCATGATGCTATTCTGGATGTTAAAATGCACTGCCCAGATTCCCCTCAGCATGTGTTTCTCCAGTAGAGGGTATACTGCTCCTGCCCAAGATTATACCCGTGTGTACAAACCTGCAAACAATGGCTATTCGATAAATGGGAGGGAGGTAGTATAGAGTCCTAACCTCTTCCCCTAAGTTTCAGAAACCCCAACTGAGCCAGAAGAGGCCTCCACTGAGGCCTTTTGAATATTGACTTCAAAATCTTACCCATGTATACAAGCCTGCAAACAATGGCTATTCGATAAACGGGAAGGAGGTAGTATGGAGTCCTAACCTCTTCCCCTAAGTTTCAGAAACCCCAACTGAGCCAGAAGAGGCCTCCACTGAGCCTTTAACCCTATTCCTACTCTTCTTCCGGTGGTGCTCACACTGAGAGCATTTCCCCATAAACACTCTGCATCCCAATCTCTGTCTATCTCAGAGTCTCTCAGAGAACCAGACCTGCAACACAGACATTCTCTTCATTCCTTGTTTCAGCCCCACACCTCATCCCTGCAGGGTGCTATATCTTCTCTCTCAGAATCCTGACCCTTTCTGAGAACATTTCTCTAGAAAATAAATCTTGGGTGTTTCTGTGGTAGGGGCCGTGGGTAGAAACAGGAGCCTTAGATAGGATGCAGGGAGGCAGGCTTCTCTCCCATTCTCACACCTCTCCTTTTAAATTCCTCTATTTAATTACAGATAATATGAACATGCGATCAATTCACTACTAATTCATAATTCACAATTAATTAGGAGTCCATTTTTAAAGATTATTTGTTCATCTGTTAGCATGAATTAAAAACAATTTTATCTATCAAAAGTAGAAAAGGCATAAGAACATTTTCCAAACTGGTACATTGAATACTAGTTTTTGAGATGGTAAAAGTCCAGTTGAATAATAAAAATAAGAAAAAGACTAGAGAGTCAAATAATTTATAAATATTGACTTCAAAATCTTAAAGAAAATATTTTTTTATTACGTGACTTCTAAGAGCTTTAAATATACTAATTGGAATGTGACTATTCTAGAAGGTAGAGAGCATTTGCAGAGTAAGTAGGCCATTCTCCTGTAGATGGCAGTTCATATCAGAGTAAGCCATGTTTTAGAATATGACTTGGGGCTGGGCATGATGGCTCATGTCTGCAATCCCAGGATTTCTGGGAGGCTGAGGTGGGAGGATACCTTGAGCCCAGGTACTCCAGCCTGGGGGACGAAGTAGGACCTTGTCAAGAAAGAAAGAAAGAAAAAGAAAAGAAGGGCAGGGCAGGAGGAAGGGAAGAAAGGAGGGAGGGAGGGAAACAAAGAGAAAGAGAAAAGACAAAAAGAAATATGCCATGGGAATTGCTGCACAGAGCATCTTAATCTAAGTTTTATATAAATGACAGGGCTTCTATTACTCCTACAAGAATTCCTTTACCTTAGCTGGAGAGGTAAAATGAATTGCTAATCACTTAAAAACCAGCATGACTGTACCAAGGAATAAAACACGTTAACTCTGTTTCAGGTGAGTGCTTTCTCCATCACATCAAATTGCCTGCTAACTTAAAATTAATCATAATATTTGAATTAGGATCATTTAACATTAAAAAAAACCTCATTTCCCAGAATATTCTACTCTAGAAATCAATTTCTCACCATCCTGCTGAAACTTGTCCAAGCAATCTGCACGTATGTATAAATCTATCTTTTTTTATCTCTAGTTCAGCACGTGCCATAATGTTCTCTGGGGAGCACCCAACCCCATTAGATACTCTGTAAACAAACAAAAAATTACATGTTTAATAAAGTTTGGAATATTTCGCATATGTATCTCCTTCCTGGAGATTTACAATATTTATTTAGCTTCCAGTAATATATCAGTTTAATTTTATGAAGCTCAGCTTATTTGACCATGCGACCATTTTGCATGTAGTACCTGTTGATATTAGCATTCCACAAAACCTACTTTGGGAAATACTAATCTAGATTACTAAGGTTCATACTAGCAAGAGATGAATAAAACATAAAATATTATAAATAATAATGGAGAAAAAAGAGCTCCAATGATCTGACAAGGAGAAATGGTTTTTATGAAGGGACACGATTTCTCAATGAGAAAGAAAGAGGAAACAGAAAACTAACAGTATTTATTTGCATTTCCATTGTATTTCCATAGCTAGGGTGGGTATGGTTCGGGATTCTTTGTTCAGTTTTATAAACCTCATGCTGTCACAACTTCATTAACCCAAGGCTAAGCCATAATTCTAAAATGTATATATATGTTTAAAAGTTGACAAATAAAAATTTATATATTTATGATGTAAAACATGTTATTTTGATAGATGTATATATTGTGAAGTGGCCAAATCAAGCTAATTAATCTATGCATTACCTCACAAACTTATCTTTTTTTTTTGTGGCAAGAACACTTAAAACCTATTCTTTTAGCTATTTTCAAGTATGCAATGTGTTGTTATTAACTATAGTCACCCTGATGTACAACAGATCTCTGGAACTTATTCCTCCTGTTTAACTGAAATTTTGTGTCCTTTGACCAACATTGCCCCAATCTTCAGCCCCCACCCACCAGCCCTGGTAACAACCATTTTATTCTGTTTCTATGAGTTTGACCTTTTTGCTTTCACATTTAAATGAGATCATGTGGTGTTTGTCATTCTGTGCCTGGCTTATTTCACTTCACGTAACATCAACCAGATTCATCCATGTGATCCCAAATGACAGGATTTCCAAAATATATAAGGAACTCAAAAAGGTCAACAGTATGAAAACAAATAACTTAATTAAAAAACAAGAAAAGGATCTAAACAGACATTTCTCCAAAGAAGCCATACCAATGGCCAACAGGTATATGAAAAAATGTTCAACATCACTTAATAATCAGGGAAATGCAAACTAAAACCACAATGAGATATCACCTCATACCTGTTAGAATGGTTAGTACAAAAAAGATGAAAGATGGCAAGGATGTGGAGAAAACAGAAGACGTTTACACTGTTGGTGGGAATGTATAATAGCATATCCATTATGGCAAACAGCATCGAGGTTCTTTAAAACCTAAAAATAGTACTACCATATTATCCAGCAATCTCACTACTAGGTATATATCCAAAGAAAATGAAATCAGTGTGTCGAAAAGATATTTGCACTCCCATGTTCATGATAGCATTATTTAAAATAGCAAAGATATGGAATCAACCTAAGTGTTCATCAACAATGAATGGATAAAGAAAATGTGGTACAGACACACACACACACACACACACACACACACACAGTCACACACAGTCACACACTAGAATTATACCCAGCCCTGAAAAAGAAGGAAATCCATAACATATCTTTTATTTTGGATAGAATGGGCATCAAGGGTATTTGTGACAGATAAACCATGAATGACATGAACCTAATATTAAATTTTTATTTTTGTTGATGTAAGGAACATTAATAGCCTAGAAACTATAAGTTTTAAGATTTAGCTTAGGAACTCAAACAATGTAGCAAATACATTTCATCATGATTTTATCTATCTATATCTATCTTATAAAATTGTGTGAGCATGAGGTTTTGGGGATGAAGAGATAATGGAATCAAATTTTAGTTTTTACCCCCAAATCTTCTAGACTTTAATTGTGTATTATGTAAAATGTAAGTATTTAAAATATGAAGTTCATGAATGGGTTCATGAGTCAACCACAGGGGAGTTGGTGAAGCCCCTGAAACTAAAAAATTGAAAAATTGAAAAATTGAAACTGAAAAATTGTGTATATGTTTACATTTTTCAAGAGAGATTTGATTTAATCAAATTTTCAAAGCACCCTGAGATACCCAAAAAGTGATAGATCCCTTAAAGAGATAATCTCTAAGAATTCTGTCTCCTTTTTCATTAACAGTTTTATAAGCTTTCTTATGAAAAGTATAAGTCATGTTTATGATATTTAGTAATTTATTTGCTGAGCTTTCATTTTTAGATATTCGAGAAATTTAAAAGTAAATTATAAATAATACAATTAGTTTCTAAGGATTGCTTATAATTATATAAAATTTTAATATACATTTTCTGTTCTTCAGCTAGGACAGAGAGAGCCTCTTTAAAAGATTTTATTTGATGCTAGGAAGGATGCTGAGAAAAGAGAACTCCTATACACTGATGGTGGGAATGTATATTAGTACAGCCACAAAGGAAAACAGTATGGGAGTTTCTCAAAAAACTAAAAATAAAACTATCATATGATCCAGCAATCCCACCACCAGGTATTTATTCAAAGGAAAGGCAATGAGTATATTAAAAGTACACCTGCACCCCCATGTTTATTGCAGCACTATTCACAATAGCCAACATATGGAATCAACCTAAGTGTCCTTGATAGAACTGGAGGTCATTACAATAAGTGAAATGAGCCAGGCACAGAAAGACAGATATGGAATGTTGTCATTCATATGTGGGAGCTAAAACAGTGGATCTCTTTGAGGTAGAGAGTAGAACGACGGTTACCAGAGGCTGGGAAGAGAGAGGTGGGATGAAGAGAGGTTAGTTAGTGGGTATGAGCATATAGTTAGATAGAAGAAATAAGTTCTAGTGTTTGATAACACAGAAAGGTGACTATAGCTAACAATAATTTATTGTATATTTCAAAATATCTGGAAGAGCTGAAGTGTTCCCAATGTAAAAAATAGTAACTGTTTGAGGTGATGGTAACCTTAAATACCCTGATTTGATCATTACACATTGTATGCATGAATCAAAATATCACATGTACCTCCTAAATATGTATAATTATGTATCAATCCAAATATTTACAGAAAAAGGAGATTTGAATTGTAAGAAAAAAGGAGAAGAAATTCTACTATTTTTGCAACTTAAAATTATTTGTGTGAGATACTCACTTGCCCACAAGATGGCGCTCTCTAATTTTGGATATACTATTTTCCCAAACCAATTTCTCAAGAAGTTATTTCTAGTGTTCTCTTCCCTGAAAAATAACATTTACAATAAATTATTCTTCACTATTGTTTGATTTTCATGCTTGAACATCTAGCAATGCATGACAAAGTGTATGGTAATGTTTTTGAGTGAGTGGATTGATGAATGGATGTTTCAGAGGTTCACAGAATATTTACTAAATTTCTGTTGCATAAACAGCTTTGCACAGTGGATTTAAAAACAAAGAAACAAAAGGAGTTAAAGTATAAAGAGCAAATCAGGGTTACTATCTTTTAAGAAGTTAATATTTTTATGTCCAAAAGTTTCATATTATATGAAAAATGATTGGTCTAGACATACAAATGTACAGCAAAGAGAAGACATCAGTGTTGAGTTCAATTAGGTAAAAGACCTATGGAAGAGCTTTAAGGTTTGTATGAGAAGGAGGTAAGGGGAAGATATTTAAGACAGGGCAAATAACATAAGAAATAGCTTGATATTATGTAGTCATGCCATCCAAAAAAAAAAAAAGGCCTCCCATTAGATAAGGCTAGATGAGTTACAGAGGGTGGTGAAAGTCACTCAGAGAGGAAGACAAGGTAACTAATACTTACTGAGGACATAATATGACTCATACTGTTATTTAGTGATCTTTCCCCATCCTCAAAAATATGTCGATGTGCCTCTTATTAGAGTGTTAGAATTATGCTGCTATATTTGGATATTTTGAGTAGGTTACACTTCCCTAAACGTTGTATAAATCGCAGTATACAATCACCAGAGCAATAGGGATTTCCCGGGGAGGAAATCAGAGTTAAGGAGGTGAGCCTTAAGTAAGCACAGGAGGAGACTAAACTTCTCTGTCTTGATTCTCAATCTCTTGAGCAATGACTGTGTCTTGTAGAGCCCTCTCTTGTGGGAAGGTTAAAGATGGCCTCTGCTGTCCAGTGTGAAGAGGAAGTTAGAAGAAGAGTTTCTCCTAGGGGACTTCATTTGAATAAAATATCTCCTATTATAGGACAAATTATCTAGTTTCATGTTATTTTGATTCTACACAGTTTGTCAGTAAAGTGTTGCTTTAAAATTCCTGCTTTGTCTCAGTTGTTAAACAAAGGAAAGGATTTTTTTTAAACCCACATTTAGATCACATTGAGTTAAAAAGAGTACCCGTCTGTCCAAAGGATGATCGTAGTGAGAACAACAATGAGAAAGACCCTGAGGAAAAGAATTCTTCTGCTTCTCATTTGTCTCTCTGTTTCTTCCCTTATTTCCCTAAAGTCATCTCCAAATTAGGAGTCAGAGTGATCTTGTTAACATCTGTTTAAAGGTCTTTGTTTAATAAAGCAAAGCCACTAGTAAGATAAATAGAGCTACAAGTCCCCTTATGTTTCATCTCCGACTTTTTCCCTTATTCTCCACTTTGCTTCTTCACTCCAGCCACCAGCACCTTACCATCCCTCTATGATGGCAGGAGAACTTTTTGTACCTCCTTCATGTTTACTCGCATGCTACCTTCAATGAGGTCTTTCCTAACACCACTTAAAATTCCACCACCCACCACACACACATTCGTTAACCTCTTCTCTAACACACTTTTCTTCATAGTATTTATCACAAAATCTTCCCCATATATATTTTAAAATATAGATATATAAATATATATTACATATATATAAAATACATAAATTTTTTTTCTTGTCTTTCACTCCCACCTGGAATATAAAGTCCACAAAGGTATTTTTGTTGGTTTCATTCACTGCTGTATTTTTTTTTTTACAGTACAGATAAGAAAGCTCAGAACATAGTATGCCTTCTGTGATAGTTAATACTGAATGTCAATTTGATTGGATGGAAGGATACAAAGTATTGATCCTGGGTGTGTCTGTGAGGGTGTTGCCAAAGGAGATTAACATTTGAGTCAGTGGGCTGGGAAAGGCAGACCCACTCTTAAGCTGGATGGGCACAATCTATCAGCTGCCAGGGCAGCTAGAATATAAGCAGGCGGAAATACGTGAAAAGAAAGACTGGCCTAGCCTCCCAGCCTACATCTTTCTCCCATGCTGGATGCTTCCTTCCCTGAAACATTGGACTCCATGTTCTTCAGTTTTGGAACTTGGACTGGTTCTCCTTGCTTCTCAGCTTGCAGATGGCCTATTGCGGGACCTTGTGATCATGTGAGCTAATACTTAATAAACAACCCTTTATATAGATATATAAATGTGTGTGTGCCTGTGTGTGTGTGTGTACATATATTCCATTAATTCTGTTCTCCTAGAGAACCCTAATATACCTTCTGTCATATTTATTGAATCAACTTTTTAAAAGTCTAATTTCTGTGTTCTCTTGAAAAATCAGAAAGCCTGACAACCCTGGCCTGTGTTTTCACATGCTAACAACTGTGAGGAGCTCAGAAGTCACTGCTCATGCAGGTGAGGATATATCTATACCCTCCTTGCCCAGGATCCCCCTACCTTTTCCACTGAATAGCTCCTGTCTCCTGCAGATATGTGAGTTGTGACCTGCTGGGAGTCACGAAATGGAGAGTGACAGGATCAAATGAAGACTTTCAGTAAGTCACCTGGAAATAGTGTGTAGGATTAATTTAATGAGTCTGGAGGTTGATGCCTGTTAGAATCTGCTGTCGAAGTCCTGGCATGAATAGATGAGGACCTGTGTGATGTGAACTCAGCTGCAGAATGAAAGACAGGGGGAGTTTGAAGAAAGGATTAATTGAACCTGAGGATGGATGGGATATTAAAAATGAATGAAAAGAAAAAGTAATGATGACTAAAATTTGTAGATTGGATAATTAGGAAAACATTAATTTCTGATGTAAAAGGGAACTCAGAAAAGAGTCAACCTAGGACAGAAATCAAAAGACCTACATATGAAAAGAAATATACTGATTTGAGTGAACCCAAGCAGAGTTAGAAGACACAGATTCAAAGGTATTTGATAACAACAAACAGGACTTTGAGATCAGTGCCAGAGATGCGGACTCAATTTTGCATACAGCTTATATACTGCCTATGTAAAGGCACTTTATGATAAAGACCACCTCAAGAACAGAACATATAGAACAAAGGGAAAAAATAGGGGATAAAAGAGATGATTCCCAGTTATTGGTCAAGTGGTTAGAATGAAAAACGCAAAATTCTTCTTCTCCCTCTCAAAAGCACACACAACTACACAAACTTATGTGTTAATGATTTTAGTGTGTTGAATCTGGCTGCTTCCACACTGCATGCATCCTACCTTTCTCCATTCATACCTAAGATAATCTCATTCTAGTGAGTCTTACATTATAAATGACAACACCAATATTAAGGGAGGTTCCTCTTTTTTCTTCACTGACTTTGCCTTTCCAAACAACATATACTTTGTGAAACCTCTGAGAAAAGAGAAAGTAGTTTAATCTGCTGGTTTTTAGGACAATAGTTTTTAAAAGACTCGTTATTTTTGGTCCAGACACCACGCAAAACTCATCTTCAACCAAAGGCAGGTGCCGGCTACAGCATCAAGAAGGTAACAGGTTGTTTCTCTTCCTCTCCTTTCCTCTAAAACGTGAATAAAGCAAAAGTTTTAGCATTCAGAAATAAGCCTTTTAATTAAAAGTGGAAGATAAATGTGATAAAAGTTTTCTTTGAGCTCTTTAATACAAGTTCATTCTATAAGGGTTAGAAATAGTATTTTTTTGTCTGTCACTAGAGCCATTTTACTGTGGGGCCTAATGTTTCAGATTTTGGATACTCATTTCTTTTGATTGAAGGTGTCATCAGGTGTTTTCCACCTTTAGTGATCTGAAGTGGTTCCTCTTCAGTTGCTAAAATATAGTCTGTCGCTTGAGCTGTCCAATAGACCCACAGAGGTCTGCTATCTGTATTGGCAGATAAATGACAGCAGATGGAACTGAGTCTGTGTTCTGTCTCATCGGCAAGCCTGCAGCCTTAGAAGAAGAGATGTGCCCCTGAAGCATTATGCAGGTTGCTCATCCAGAATCAGTGTCACTGTCATAGTTTGTGAAAGGGAAACTGGCAAATCTCTATACATAATATGCAAAATGCAACCCTCTCAATTCTCATAGGCATATTCTCTTCACTCACATTTTGTCTTTTTGCTGAAGGCAGGCTTCTGGGTCAAGATGTTTTGCCAGCCTTGTATTTTTTTTTTTTTTTTTTGCCCAATGTGTAAAAAGATAATTAATGTTATCACTAATGCATGCAATGACATTAGTATCAATTCCCTTAGTGATACACACACACACACACACACACACATACACACTAGGAAATGAAAAAAAGTTAATTAACAATTTATTGAGCATATACTATATTACAGGTTTACTATACTATACAATTGTGCTTTTTTATTACTATTAGTGAAAATAACGAAAGATAACACTTTAATATTGTTCACCATATACAAGGCACAGTTCCAAGGATTTAAAATCTATCAACTTTATAAATATTTACAACAACCCTATGAGTTTAGCATTTACCAACTGCATTTTAGATATGAGAGAAAATGCTAATAGTTATTACTCATAGTAATACCAACAAAAATAATAGTTAACATATGAGTCTTTACTAAGTTTTAGGTAATATTATATATGTATGTTACATAAATATGCATGTATGCATATATACAGGTTGAGCATCCTAAACCAAAAATCCAAAATTCAAGACGCTCTGAAATCCAAAATGCTCCAAAGTCTAAAACTTTTTGGTCACTGACTTGAGATAGTGACTCCTTTGCTTTCTGATGTTTCAATGTACACAAACTTGGTTTTATGCACAAAATTATTTAAAATATTGTGTAAAATTATATTCAGGCTATGTGCACATGGTGTACATAAAACATAAATAAATTTCATGTTTACGGCTGGGCATGGTAGTTCACACCTGTATTTTCAGCACTTTGGGAGGGCAAGGCAGGAAGATCGTTTGAGAAGAGGAGTTGAAGACCAGCCTGGACAACATAGAGATATCCTGTCTCTACAAAAAATTTTAAAAATTAGCTGGACATAGTGGTGCACACGTATAGACCTGCACACCTGTAGATTGCTGGAGCCCAAAAGTTCAAGGTTACAGTGACCTATGGTCATTCCACTGCACTCCAGCCTGGGCAACATAGATTCTGTTTCTAATACATATATTAGAGACTATCTATCTATCTATCTATCTATCTATCTATCTATCTATCTATCTATCTATCTATCTATCTATTTTGATTCCATGGGGGAGATCACTCCATTAATAATGCAAGAGAGTGAATAAGATGGGAGAGGGTGGCATGCAATTGAGAGATGAACTTTATACTGGAATACCAAGTTTATGGTGTGGAACTCTGGGGTATTACGCCAAAATGTTAGGGGTTCTCAGTGGGCTGTCTCTTTCTATTAAACTCCATTTACATTTAGCTCTGCTGATGTTGCTCTTGCAGCAGTTGGTTTTCTCAATTAATAGAAAAGGGAGAGGGAACAGCTTAAAGCCTTGACTGTTGCTGCTCAGCAAGGGAACTGTGCTGCTCTGGAGGGAAAAGTCTGGACATTGTGAATTTCTGTTTGCTTACTTTTTTTCTGACACACCTGTCTTTCAGGAAGCCTTGCAGTGCTAAGTTGAATGAACCAGCATGCTGGGAAGCCCTTCTTTTGGACAAAGTTCAGGGCTTTTCTGCCAAACTGAGGCACCCTCACAACATGTGTTCTGCCAACCACCTAAGGTCAAAAAGATTTTCTGGATGTTTCTGAGACAAAGGGAATTCAAAATCTGCAAGGAATGGCATGGGGCATGATAATTCTGAGAGACAAGGTTCTCCAGGCTATGAACAGAAAACCAACTTTTTGTATTACTGTTTAACTCAAGTAGAATCAACAATGACATGGAAATTCATTTTATTTTACTCTTCCTAAGGAGGATCATCTCATTTAAAGTGTGAATTCAAAAACTCATTATTGTGATAGAGTGACTTCTTTTCATCCTAATTATTTGTCAGAAGTATCCTGCTTGCTAGTGAAAAGACTGGAGGTGGAGAATACTAGTTATAAATCATCTTTAGAGTGAGAACTGAAGTGGGGTAATTTAACCTGAACAGCACAAACTGTCTTTGGCATCTGCAACCTAATCATCACCAGCAGTGAATCTGCTGGTCTGATTGGCCAGGTGTACATGTCTCATCTGTCTCCTGAAAGGTCAGGGGTAGCCAGTCACACTTCTGCCAATAAAGAGCACCACCAGTCCCTGCTCTACAGTTAGTGACCATGTTAAACCTATCAAATATTGAAGGGGAAAGGAGATATTCCATTCAAATGTGAAATAATCCCAATCCAAGATGTCTACCTATTATCATGATAATAAACAGAGGACATTTATATCTAGAAATTTGGTTGCTTTGGTTCCTTCTATATCTACAAAATAATTATTAAACTAACCCACCCACCCCAAATTCTATACACAAGGCTTAGAACAAGATACAGGAGTCTTTTGTGCCACCCTCTCTATAAGACTCTCAAACTTTTTTTTTTAAAAACTTCATATTTCTAACTGACTTTCTATTATGAATGATTAAGATTTCACATTCTTTCACCATCTCACCTCTCTACTTCCCTCTTTCTATCCTCCTGATACAGTTATATAACAATTATTGGCCAAATAAACATTCAGGATTCTATTGTATCATCCTTGCAAAGTAATGTTTACTGATAAACCAAATGGTGTGCCATGATTATGTTTTATTTATTGAATAACTTTTTGTTTTTTCTGGAGTTATACATTGCCTTCTTTATTTGATTATGTAACATTATCACCAATTTTTCTGGAAGTCTCCAAAACATAATTTAAAAAAAAAATTAATTTCTGTGGGTACAAAATAGGTAGGTAGGTAGGTAGAAAGACAGATAGATAGATTTATGGGGCTCAAGAGATATTTTCATATAGGCAAACAATGCATAATAATATCAGGATAAATGGGGTATCTATTACTACAAATATTTATCCTTTAAGTTATAAACAATTCAATTATATTATCTTAGTTATTTTGAGATGTATGATAAACTACTGTTGACTGTAGTCACCTTGTTGAACTATCAAATACTAGATCTTATTTGTTCTATCTAATTATATTTTTGTGCCCATTAAACATCCCCTCTTCTTACTTCCTCCCATCCACTACACTTCCTAGCCTGTGGTAACCATCATTCTAATCTCTATCTCCAGGATCTCAATTCTTTTCATTTTCAGCTCCCATAAATAGTGAGAATACGTGAAGATGATCTTTCTGTGCCTGGATGACCGTAACATCCTCCAGTTACATCCATGTTGTTGCAAATGACGGGATCTCATTCCTTTTTATGGCTGAACAGTACTCCATTGTGTATATGTACCACATTTTCTTTATTCATTTGTCTGTTGAGGGAAACTTAGGTTGCTTCCAAATCTTGGTTACTGTGGATAGTGCTACTATAAAGATGGAAGTGCAGATATATTGATTTCCTTTCTTTTGGGTATATACCTACCTAGCAGTGGGATTGCTGGATCATATGGGAGTTCTATTTTTAGCTTTTTTAAGGAAACTCCAAATTGTTCTCCATAGCGGTTGTACTAATTTACATTCCCACCAAAAGTCTACTAGTATTCTCTTTTGTCTACATCCTTGTCAGCATTTGTTACTGCCTGTCTTTTGGATAAAAGCCATTTTAACTGGGGTGAGATAATATCTAACTGTAGTTTAGATTTGCATTTCCCTGATGACCAATGACACTGCACAACTTTTCATCTGACTGTTTGCCATTTGTATGTCTTCTTTTCAGAAATATCTATTCAGGTGTTTTGACCATTTTTAATTGGATTATCAGATTTTTTTTTCCTATGGAGTTGAGCTCCTAATATATTCCAGTTATTAATCCCTTGTCAGATGGATAGTTTGCAAATATTTTCTCCCATTCTGTGGGTTATCTCCTCACTTTGTTGACTGTTTCTTTTGCTATGCAGATATTGTTAACTTGATGTGATCCCATTTGTCTATTTTCACTTTGGTTGCTTGTGCTTCTGGGGTACTACTAAAAAAATCTTTGCCCAGGCCAGGCGCAGTGGCTCACACCTGTAATCCACGCACTTTGGGAGACCTAGGCAGGTGGATCACTTGAGGTCAGGAGTTGGAGACCAACCTGACCAACATGGCAAAACCCTGTCTCAACTAAAAATACAAAAATTAGTCCAGCATGGTGGTGTGCACCTATAGTGCCAGCTACTTGGGAGGCTGAGGCACAAGAATCACTTGAACCCAGGAGGCAGAGGCTGCTGTGAGCTGAGATCACACTGCTGCACTCCAGCCTCCAGTCTGGGCAACAGAGTGAGACTCTGTCTGAAAAAAAAAAAAAAAAAAATCTTTGCTCAGGCCAATGTCCTGGAGAGTTTCCCTAATGTTTTCTTCTAATAGTTTTATAGTTTGAAGTCTTAGATTTAAGTCTTTATTCCAGTTTGATTTGATTTTTGTATATGGCAAGAGATAGAAGTCTAGTTTCATTCTTCTGCATATAGATATCTAGTTTTCCCAGAACCATTTATTGAATAGACTGTCCTTTCCCAATGTATGTTCTTGGCACCTTTGCAAAAATGAGTTCACTGTAGATGTATGAATTTGTTTCTGGGTTTTCATGCCAGAACCATCATCCTGTTTTGGTTACTACGGCTCTGTAGTGTTATTTGAAGTCAGGTAATATGATTCCTCCAGTTTTGTTCTTTTTTGCTCAGTATTGCTTTGAGTATTCTGGGTCTTTTGTGGTTACATATGAATTTTAAGATTTTTTTTAAATATCTGTGAAGAATGTCATTGGTATTTTGATAGAGACTGCATTGAATATGAAGATTGCTTTGGGTACTATGTACATTTTAACAGTATTGATTCTTCCAGTCCATGAACATGAAATACCTTTCCATTTTTTGTGTTCTCTTTAATTTCTTTCATCAGTGTTTTATAGTTTTCATTGTAGAACTCTTTCACTTCTTTCAGAAAGTTAATTCCTGGGTATTTTATTTGTAGCTATTGCAAATGGGATTACATTCTTGATTTCTTTTTCAGATTGTTTACCATTGGCATATAGGAATGCTACCGATTTTTGTATGTCAAATTTGTATCCTGCAACTTTATTGAATTTGTTTATCAGTTCTAGTAGTGTTTTGGTGAAGTCTTTAGGTTTTTCCAAACATAAAATCATATCATCTACAAACAAGAATAACTTGACTTCTTCCTTTCCAATTTGAATTCCCTTTCATTCTCTTGTCTGACTGCTCAAGTGGTAATGGACATCCTGTCATGTTACAGATCCTGGAGGAAAAACTTTCCATTTTTCCCTATTCAATATGATACTAGGTCTGTCATATATGGCTTTCCTTGTGTTCAGGTATGTCCCTTCTAGCCCCAGTTTTTTGAGTTTTTATCATGAAGAGATGTTGAATTTTATCAAATGCTTTCCCAGCATAAATTGAAATGATCATATGTTTCTGTCCTTCGTTGATATGATGTATCATACTGACTGATTTACATTATGTTGAACCATCCTTGCTTCCCTGGGATAAATCCCAGTTGGTCATGATGAATAATCTTTTTAATGTGTTGCTGAATTTGGTTTGCCAGTATTTTGTTGAGGATCTTTGCATAAATGTTCATTGGGAATATTGGCTTGTAGTTTTCTTTTTGCAATATGCCTTTGGTCTGTTTCGGTATGAGGGTAATACTGGCCTTGTGGAGTAAGTGTGGAAGTACTCCCTCCTCCTCTATTTTTCAGAATAGTTTGAGTAGGATTGATATTACTTCTTTCAATGTTTGGCAAGTTAAGCAGTAAAGCCATTGGATCCTGGGCTTTTCTTTACTGGGAGACTTTTTATTATGACTTCAATCTTGATGGTATTGGTCTTTTCAGGTTTTGAATTTCTTCATGGTTAAATCTTGGTAGGTTGTATGTGTCTAGGAATTTATCCTTTTTTTAGGTTTTCCAATTTATGTGCATATAGTTGCTCCTAGTAGCATCTAACAATCCTTTGAATTTCTGTGGTATTGCTTGTAATGTCTCCCTTATCTTTCCACCTTTCCTTTTTTCTTTTCTTTTTATCTTTTTTTGTTGTTGTTGTTGGAGTCTTGCTCTGTCACCCAGGCTGGAATGCAGTGGTGCAATCTAGGCTCACTGCAACCTCCGCCTCCTGGGTTCAAGCAATTCTCCTGCCTCAGCCTTCTGAGTAGCTGGGATTACAGGCACGTGCCATCATGCTGGCTAATTTTTGTATTTTCAGTAGAGATGGGGTTTCACTATGTTGGTCAGGCTGATCTCAAACTCCTGACCTCATGATCTGCCTGCCTTGGCCTCCCAAAGTGCTGGGATTACAGGTGTAAGCCACTGTACCCAGCAACATCTCTCTTTTCATCTCTGATTTTATTTATTAGCATCTTCTTTCATTGTTTTAAATTCTAACTCTCTTTTTTCTTACTTGATAATTTTGTATAGTATCCTATTGTTCCATTAATGTGATAACTTGTCATCTGTCTAGGGCTACTAAGTTTATTTTTTCTGAAATGTCTATTTGTTTCTTAAACTCTTTTTATATCAACCTAATCATCATCATTTTCATTTGTTTGTATTAGGCTTCTTCTTTTTTTTTTTTTTTTTTTTTTGAGACAGAGTCTCACTCAGTCGCCCAGGCTGGAGTGCAGTGGTGTGATCTCGGCTCACTGCAAGCTCCACCTCCTGGGTTCACGCCATTCTCTTGCCTCAGCCTCCTGAGTAGCTGGGACTACAGGCGCCTGCCACCACGCCCAGCTAATTTTTTGCATTTTTAGTAGAGATGAGGTTTCACCGTGTTAGCCAGGATGGTCTCGATCTCCTGACCTCGTGATCCGCCCGCCTCGGCCTCCCAAAGCGCTGGGATTACAGGTGTGAGCCACGGGCGCCCAGTCGTATTAGGCTTTTTGTTGAAGAATTTCCTCAGAGTTTTGTGGAGCCTTCGCTATCTATTCATATTCAACAGGGAGACACTAAAATACTGACTGGGAGACTTGAATGATTTAACTGGTCTTGTAGAGTCTTGGAGTTCATTATAGGTGACGTTGCTTGAATGTTCCCTCCAAATCTCATGTTGAGATATAATCCTCAGTGTTGGAGGTGGGGCCTGGTGGGAGGCGTTTGAGTCATGGGAGTGGTTCCCTTATGGCTTTGTGAGAGAGTTCTCATAAGATCTCTTTGTTTAAAGGTGTGTAGCACCTTCCTCCTCACTCTCTCTCTTGCCCCCCTATTGCCATGTGAGATAGCTGCTCTCTCTTCACCTTCCACCATGATTGAAAGCTCCCTGAGGCCTCTCCAGAAGCTGAACAAATGCTGGCATTATGCTTGTACAGCCTGCAGAACTGCAAGCCAGTTAAATTTCTATTTCTTCATAAATTACCCAGTCTGATATTTCTAATAGCAATCCCACAACAACCTAATATAGAAGATTGATACCAAGGAGTGGGGTATTGCTAAAAAGATACCTGAAAATGTCAAAATGATATTGGAACTGGGTAAGAGACAGAGGTTGGAAGAATTTGGAGGGCTCAGGAGAAGGCAGGGAGATGAGGAAAAGTTTGAAACTTGATAGAGACTGATTAAATGGTTGTGACCAAAATGCTGTGATCTGCAAAGTAAATGATAGTGATCTGCAAAGTAAAGTCCATGCTGACAAAGTCTTAGGTGTGAGGAACTTAATGAGAACCAGAGCAAAGTTCACCCATGTTATACCTTAGCAAAGAACTTAGCTACATTAGGTTCATGCCCTAGGGACCTGTGAAAGTTTGAATTTAAGAGTTAATGATTTAGGGTATCTGGCAGAAGACATTTCTAAGCACTGAAGCAATTGAGATGTGACCTGGCTGCTTCCAACAACCTATGCTCAGATGCAGAAGCAAATAAATAACCTAAACCTGGAATTTTTACTTAAAAGGGAAGCAGAGATTACAAGTTTAGAAAATTTACAGCCTAGCTATGTGATAGAAAATAAAAGACCATTTTTGGGGGAGGAATTCAAGCAGGCTGCAAGAAATCATTTGCTAGGGACATTTGCATAACTAAAAGAGAACAAGTACTAATATCCAAAATAATGGGAAAAAGGCCTCTACAGCATTTCAGAGATCTTCTAGGCAGTCACTCCCATCATAGTCCCAGTGGTACAGGAGGACTAAATGGTTTAGGGGTTAAGCCCAGGGCACCACTACCCTGTCTACCTCAGGAGGCTGCTCCTTGCATCATGGTCCATCCAGTCCAGCCATGGCTCAAAGGGTCTCAGATATGGCTCAGGTTGCCACTCTGGAGTATACAAGCTGTAAGCCTTTGTGGCTTCCTTGTGGTGCTAGGCCTTCGGGTACAAAGAATGAAAGAGTGATCCTAGTTTCTGCCTAGATTTCAGAGGATGTATCAGAAAGCCTGGGTGTCCAGGCAGAAGCATGCTACAGGGACAGAGTCCTCACAGAAAACCTTTACTAAGGCAGTGAAGAAGGGAAATATGGGATTGGAGCCCTCCCAACAAAGAATCCCCCCTGGGGCATTGCCTAGTGGAACTGTGGGAAGGAAGCCATTGTTCTGTTGATCCCAGAATGTAGATCCATTGGCAGCTTGCATCCTGTACCTGGAAAAGTCATGGACACTCAACTCCAACCCATGAGAGCAGTCATGGCAGCTTCACCTTGCAAAAACCACAGAGGCAGAGCTGCCCAAGGCCTTGGAGCCTACCCTTACATCAGTGTGACCTGGATGTGGGACATGGAGTCAAAGGAGATTATTTTGAAACTTTAAGATTTAATGAATGCCCCGCTGTGTTTCAGACTTGGATGGGGCCTGAAGTCCCTTCTTTGGGCTGATTTCTTCCTTTTAGAATGGGAATGTTGGCCAGGCATGGTGGCTCACACCTGTAATCCCAGCACTTTGGGCAGCTGAGGCAGGTGGATCACCTGAGGTCAGGAGTTCAAGACCAGCCTGGCCAATGTGGTGAAAATCCCTATCTCTACAAAAATACAAAAATTAGCTGGGCATGCTGGTGGGTGCCTGTAATTCCAGCTACTCAGGAGGCTGAGATGGGAGAATCACTTGAACCCAGGAGGCAGAGGTTGCAGTGAGCTGAGATTGCGCCATTGCATTCCAGCCTGGGTGACTGAGCGAGAATCCATCTCAAAAAAATAGTGGCGGGGCGGGGGGGGGAATGTTTACTCAATGCCTGTACCTCTATTGTACCTTGGAAGTAAATAACTTGTTTTAATTTTACTGGCTCACAGGTAGGAGGAACTCATTTCCAGACAAGACTTTGTATTTGGACTTGGGACTTTTGAGTTACTACTGGAATGAATTGTGACTCTAGGAGACTACTGAGAAGCGATGATTGATGATTGCATTTTGCCATTAACAAGGACATGAGATTTAGGGGGCCAAGGGTGAAATGATATAGTTTGGGTGTCCCCTCCAAATCTCATGTTGGGATGTAATCCTCAGTGTTGGAGGTGGGGCCTGGTGGTTGGTGCTGGGTCATGTGGGCAGATCTCTTATGGCTTGGTGAGTGAGTGAGCTGTCATGAGATCTAGTTGTTTAAAAGTATGTTCTAACTCCCACAACCCCCTTACTCCTTCTCTCACCATTTGAGACACCTGCTCCCCCTTTGCCTTCTGACACAACTACAAGTTCCCTGAGACCTCCCCAGAAGCTGAGCAGATGCTAGCACCATGCTTGTACATACTGCAGAACTGTGAGCCAATTAAATCTCTTTTCCTTATAAAGTACGCAGTCTCAGGTATTTCTTTATAGCAATGCAAGAATGGCCTAATATATGAGTAATTGAGGAATAAGGACGCTTGGCTTCTTTATTGGGCAACCATCTAATGCCAGTACTATATGTCTTTTCTCTGGGTGGTAATTCCATTTTTTTGAAGAAGAATTTTTCCTGGATATTTTTATTTTTAATTTTAATTCTTATGAGTACATAGTAAGTATATGAATTTATGGGTCACATGAGATATTTTAATACAGGCATACAGTGTGTAACAATCACATCAGGATAAATGGGGGAGCAATCATCTCAAGAATTTATCATTTCTTTGTGTTACAAACACTCCAACTACATTCTTTAGTTGCTTTTAAATATGCAACAAATTATTGTTGACTGTAGTCACCCTCTTATGCTATCAAATACTAGATCTTATTCTTCCTCCCCAGTACCCTTCCCAGTCTCTGATAAACAGCATCCTACTCTCTATCTCCATGAGTTTAGTGTTTTTGTTGTTGTTGTTGTTGTTGCTGTTTTCTTGAGACAGTCTCACTCCATCACCCAGGTTGGAGTGCAGTGGCATGATCTCATCACAACCTCTGCCTCCCAGGTTCAAGCGATTCTTGTGCCTCAGCCACCCGTGTAGCTGAGATGACAGGCATGCGCCAGTAAGACTGGCTAATTTTTGTATTTTTAGCAGAGATGGGGTTTCACCATATTGGCCCTACTGGTCTTGAACTCCTGGCCTCAAGCAATCTGCCTGCCTCAGCCTCCCAAAGTGCTAAGATTGCAGGTGTCAGCCCCTGAACCTGGCAAGTTCAAGTGTTTTTATTTTAGTTACCAAAAATTAGTGAGGACATATGCAGTTTGTCTTTCTGTACCTGGCTTATTTCATTTAACATAATGTCTTCTATTTCCAACCATGCTGTTGCAAATTACAGAATCTCATTCTTTTTATGGCTGAATAGTATTCCATTGTTTGTATGCTGAATAGTATTCCATTGTTTACTGCATTTTTTTTTTTTTTTGCATCCATTTGTCTGTCAATGGGACACTTAGGTTGCTTCCAAATCTTTGCTGTTGTGAATAGTGCTACAATAAACATGGGAGTGCAGATATTTTTTTAGACAAACAATTTTTATAGAAAAACAATTTTTCTATCTCCCATCTTGGCGTTAAAGGCTAACTGACAGAGTTCTTGTTCCCAGGTGCCATAGAGAAGCCAGAACTTCACTATTCACTTGGCAGACTTTCATTTATTCTCTCACCTTCCAATGTGCCTAGTACCCCCAGGTTAAGACGTCTCTTATTTATTTTTACAGCATAAATTTCCATTCTAATGAGGATAAAGTGGTATTGGTCTCCTAGCTGAGCAGGGTGAGAGGAGAACATATGGAGGACCCCCCTTCATATGCAGATTTCTCATCCACCTTCCCCTCTTTTTAAGGCTCTTTGTTCCTCAATTTCCGTCTTTCAAGATTTTGACAAAGGGAATGGTTTGCTGGTTTTGCCCTCCTCTGTGGACACTTTGTAATTTGCATTCTCAACTTTGTTGATTTTTTCCTCTCCTTTCCATTTCCTAAATTGCTCCTCTCACATCTCTAGTTGTTTCCTCTCATCACTCTTTATTATTGACACTTTATAGTATTCTATTCTTTACCATCATTTGACAAGAGGGCTTTCAAAGGTAGCAAGTGAAAAAGACTGTATTAATTTTCCAGGGCTTCCATAACAAAATACCACAGATTGAGTGGCTTACACAACAGTAATACATTTTGTCAGTGTTCTAGAGGTTGGAAGTCCAAGACCAAAGGTGTCAACAGGTTTAGTTTCTCTGAGGCCTGTCTCCTTGGCTTTCAGATGGCTGCCTTCTTACTGTGTTTACATGGTTGTCTCTGTGTGCATGTGTCTAATGTCTCTTTGTGAGTCCAGATTTCCTCCCCTTATAAGGTTATCATTCAGATTGGATTAGGGGCCACCCTAAAGACCTCATTTTAATTTAATCACCTCTTTAAAGACCTTATCTCCATGGTTACATTCTGAGGTACCAGGGGTTAGGACTTCAACATTTTAACTTTGAGAGGACACAATTCAGCCCATAAAAAAGATCACATTTAAAACATTTTTAAAAATTCTTAACACTACTCCAAGCATATTGCAAGTATTCTCTATCCTTTTACTTAATGACACTGGGACCTTCTATCTAAATGAACACTGTTCTCTGAAATAGCATTCTTTTCATTAATGGATTCTCTCACTTATTAAATATCAATTATTGTGCATCTATTTCTGCAAGGTTCTTGGTTTATCAGCACAAGGGATACAGAGGTAAGCCAGACTCAATATCTATATTCCAGAGGGCTTTGTTAGAAGGATAAGAACAGGAGGCTTTTTCTTTCTGTGATGAATTTTTATAGGATACTTTAAAACATAAAATATTTGTCAACTCCTTAATGATGGTTATTCTGAAAAGAACTTGAATGTTTTCAAGGGTGGTACTAATACATTCATCTTTTACATTAAATGCAACGTTTTACACTTTAATTTTTTTTTAAGTCACTTTTGTTACCCAGAAGTCAGGCACTTATAAAGGCTACTTCTATTACTTTCGCTTGTCACCATTTCATTTCAGGAAATGTAACAGCTCAACTTTCAATTGAAGAAGAGAAAGTGAAGAACTGAACAACATAAAAAAGCATGCTCCCCTCTGCTATAGTTACACATCCACATTTATCCTCTGCTTAGGGCAAGTTGGGAGCACTGGAGTGGGGGAAGAACTATTATAGAGGGGAGTTGAGGGTCTGTAGCTCATGGCACAGCTCCCAACAATCTGGCCCATGGCTGTTCTTACTTGGTAGGTACATGAAATTGAAGATCACTGCTGCATCTCACGCTTCTACAGGGTATTGATCCATGGAAAATATTAATGATTAAGCAATACAAGGAGAGGTTGTTACTTTATACTGGCAATCTTTGACTTGATCCTCTATACAAATCACATGCAGAATGAGTATAAAGCAAAAAGAAAATGATTGTTTCATTTACTGGTAAGTTATTCTGGTCCTCCACCAAAATATGAGAAACCATTTTGGTCTAACATGAGACTACTCAATGAGAAGTCCTAACTGTTATCCCTGAATTTTTTATAGGTATAATGTTAAGCTTAAGATGATAATTTATCCAAAGTTTTCTTAAGTCTGTTTTTCTTAGGCAGTTTTCTGTATCTTGGTATTGCTGGTACTATATTACGGTAGATATGAAATCAGCCAAAATTAAACTTGTCTATCTTTTGTTAGAAAGCATCTGGGGGAAAATTAACTATATTTTAGGATTTTCCAGTTATAACACTGCTGCCTGTAGCAAAAGCTTGTTATTGTGTATATTTATTAATTACATTTGCTAATAGACTGTTACTGCCCTTTTTCAGGAAAAAGAAATTCAAGTGTCATTTGTTATTCTTGATATCAGTGCTGACTGACTTAACAAAAAATGCCATGGTTGTCTTGTTGCAGGTATTCTGTATTTGCCTGCCACGCGATGCAGTGTCCTTCTTACAACCACCTAACCTTTCTCCCTCCCACAATCCCTGAACCTGGGTACAATTACATGTAGATAAAGATTGACAGATGGTTAGCACATATATTGATCCAGGCAGACAATCTCACTGATGTGATATGCGGGAAATAATAACATCAAACAGCTTTGGGAAAGATGTGTAAACACTGTTTGAATTTTTTGCTTCTATTACTTTAAGAGTGTGATTGATTTGGAAAGGACTCAATCGCTTCAAGTCTAGAGTCTTCACAGATAAAACAGGGACATTTTCAACTTTCTCTTGAAATGATGCTTTCTTGTGGGGACTGAATGAATCAATACACATGAAAGTGCCTCTCTCCCTTGATATCTACAAATACATGTGCACACACACACACACACACACACACACACATACACATATCTGTTTGTGCATATCTGCTCAGAATTAAATTATTCATTTATTTCAGTCCAGACGCTTGCAGTCTAGTTTAGAAATCAAGTGTGTATTATATAGCAATCCAAATGACAATGAAATCTTACAATGAAAGACATTTTAAAAGCTACATGATTACGTATCCTATGACTGTCCTGAAAGTAACAGAGTTCACGTGCTCCATCTGAACCTTCGCTGAATGCCAGTGCATAGGTTATTCTTAATACTCAAGATAGCACTGCACCTTATGTTCTGTTACTGTAATTTCAAAGATGAGGAATGTGAACCTCAGAGAGGGTAGGCAACTTGGTGGAAAACAGATGAAACAGATCCACTTGGACCCCAAGCCTGGCCTCCTTCCATCAGGCCACCCAATCCTGAATTTGAAACACAGTGAACTGTGTCATGCTCTGCAGTCTTCATCACAGAATAGCGAGGGACTGGACCTTGAAGAAAGGGTAGAATTTGGGAGGATCAAGAAGAATGTGGGGATACTTCAGAAAAGGAGAGGATGTGAGCCAAGGTATGGAGACACAAACATTGGGGGCATATTTATGAGACAGTAATATACCAGTTTGTCTATGGCAGAAGATCTGTGTGGATGAAAAGCAAAAGGAGGAGCCAGAAGAGTCAACTGGAGCTAATTCTGAAGGCCTAGAATGCCAGACAAAGGAATGTCATTCACTAGCTCACACAGAAAATGAGAAATTGTCAAGAAATCACTGTGCTGTGTTACAGAGATAACAAGATATCGAACAAACAACAAAACAAAAAAATGGCAACAACAAAATAGTCTGTGTAGGGCTTAGAGCCCATATACTCCTATATATGGAACAGGACTATGGGGCTATGGTAGAAGTCTGTGTGGAGGGCCATGGCAGCACAAAGAAGGGAGCCGTCATTTGGATCTGGCATAGAAGTTGTCAAGAAAGGTTTCACAGGGGATATGGATTTATGCTGGAAATGATGGGCAAGGAAGAAATAGTTTGAACTGTGGAGAGTATGATACAAATATCATTTTCAGAAAATGAACTCAGTAGCAGCATCCAACAGGCATAATGTGGAGTGATGGCTACAATCTAAGAGACTGAGGCTAATTAAATAGGAGATCATTACTGCTATCTATGTAAGAGGAGAGGGTAGTGGCAGAGGAAATGAAGTCACAGGAAAGCATGCGATTTTACAGTGAACATCTCCAAGGACTTGACTTTCTGGCAGACAAAGCTGATGAGGGAGAGGATGATTCAGTGATGACTCTAAGGTTCTGAGTTTAAGTGGAAAAATTGCAATGTCCTGAAGAAAAATATGGGATTTTCTTCAGGAGAGCTTCTTCAAGGAAAAAGGTGTGCTCAGGTAAGGAAACTGAAGCATAAAAAGAGAAAAAACTTTCCCAGGTTGGCAACAACTTGCCAATACAGTCAGTGAGTGGCAGACTCTGAGTTCAAACCCAGATAATCTAAATATGAACTGTCTAATATGGCAGCCAATGGCCACAAGAGGCTGTTTGGCACTTGAAAGCGGGTTAGTATGACTGAAGGACTAAATTTTTAGTCTTACTTAATATTTATGAATTAAAATTAAAAGACTGATAGTTGATTTAATAATACTATATTTGGAACAACTTGGGAAGTGAATCTGTATTTCTAATTTTAAATTTTATGAGATCTAAATGTCAATTGAATAAAGATCCAATATAATTGGTGACAATTGGGCATCCAAATTAATATGTGATGTAAGTAAAAAATACACACAGGATTTCAAAGACAAAGTATGAGGGAAGAATGTTAAATATCTCATTAATAATTGTATATATTGGTTATAAGTTAAAATAATAATCTGATACAGTGAGTTAAATAAAATATATCCTTGAAATAAATTTTACCTATTTCTTTTTACTTTTTAAATGTGGTACCAGAAGACTTAAAATTACAAAGTGTCTCTCATAATATTTCTATACTCCAGCATTGGTCTATATCCTGAGAAATACATAAATGAGAGGTCACCCCCATGCGTAGTTAATGAGACAGTCTATTCCTTTCCCAATTCTAAATCTCTATTTTCAGAAGATGACTGAGGAGAATGCCAACATTGTCTTAATTCGATGGCACAGTGGGCCCTGAACCTGATCACATTATTAACCTCCCTACTGTCTTGTCCGGGTCAACAATTTCACAATTGTCAGAAAATGAACAACAACTCAAATTCCCCTTTCTTGGTATATCTTGTATTTGTTTATGTCTCAAAGGAGAATTATTTCATTCACAACTGTTTCTTTCAATGACCAGCTCTATCTTCACGTCAGTCTCAATCTAAAGCCGATTTTATCAGAGAATCCCAGAGAAGAGCCCAGCGAGGACTTCTTGGATCTGGCCTGAGAAAACAGTAACTAGAAAACTAGGGGCTATTCAGAATCTGGGTGTAGCCTGTATGCCTGAATTTTTTTTTTTCATGGGGGTTCATAGTCTGATAGTGAAATCCAAATGGTGTGTTTGATAACTGTTGACAATAATCCAGATGTTTGCTCTACTAAGAGTTATATGTGTAATAAACTAAAGGTGGACAACCTTAATTGAATGGAATAAAAGGTCAGAGCTAAGCACTTGTAACTCTCTAGGTATTGCAGAAATTAGGGTAGTATCATTTATACAGAAAAAGAATCTAAAATTCTACCAATTTTCAGGCATCAGTGCATATGAAGCAATATGTCCTCAAAGTTAGATCATCCAGATGTTTTATGTTAATCAGAGTAAACATTTGATTCATCACAGATTCAACAAAGTCAAAGGCAGAAAATTCACATCTACTTGCGAGCTAAGGGGTATAGTGCTTTTTCCATTTTCTATGCCAGCTCTCTTGACATACTTAGCACTTACCCATAGAATAATTCAGGTCATTGGATTTATAGTAAAATGCCATTATAAGAAATGCTAATAAAATTATATGTTCTATACATATACACATATATACATCTATTGTATATAATTCTGTGTGCACATATTGCATGTATGCACATATAATACATATATGAAGTATTTCACCCAAGAGATATTCCAGCTTTTCAGAATATTGTGTATGAAGTCTCAGTGCAATAGATAAACTATTCTACTTTACTCCTTTTTAATTTCTAGGTATTATTTTAATGTATTGACTGTATATCCTTTGTTAACAACTCTCTATAAAAGAAAACTTCAGCAAAAATTCTCTATAACTTTTCATTTATACATTATATATAGTATATATCATATTAAAATGTACAGAATGCTAAAGTACTGTATCTATAGATCATAGCAATGAGGTCCTCACACCGATAAGGCAAATAAAAAGGAACTTCTCTAGACAAGAGCACTGGGGAAGAGATAAAGAAATCCATTACAAAGGACATTAAATGCATTTGAAACAGCCTCAATAAAATACCCAAGCTCCTGGGAAAATAATGTATCTAACGACTGATAAAATGGTTTTTAGAACTACTGAAAGGGAATAACACACAAATATCCATGTCTAGCCAAGCAAAACAACTGTACACCTATTGAACTTCCAGTAAGAAATTTTTGTTTAAAAAGAAAAAGGTATTTTACCTTTTGTTTTTTTATATAAACCAACAACATAATGAAAAATGATAGAGCACTCAAGCTCATGGCTAACTTTCACTGTGTGGCCATAAACATACTTCTTTCCTGTGACAGGGTAATAGTACTATTTTTTGTTGGTTTCTTCTCTGTTCTCCTCTACGATTCCAAAATTATGTAGTTCTATCCACAGCCAACATATCTCTAACAATTATGCCAAATTTTGGTTGATTTCTGGCAATTGTACCACTTAAACATTCATATTTATTGCTGAGGATGTAATAGTAGGGCAGATTAGTATTGAATCATCTGTGTCTTGGTGTTAATATTTACTTTTTGTAAGCATTTCTTGGTTAATTCAGGATTCAATATCAAGGCTAATGATGATTTGATTTTTTAATTAAAAATTGATGACCAGTTTCAAAATGAGTGTCATTTTACAAAGCACTTGCCATATATACTACAATTCACCCAAGGTCTGAGTGATCTCAGTCATAAAATACTTAGAAATATATTTTGGACCTTCTGTAAATTATTTATCTTCTATTCAAGCTGCATTGAAAGGTCTGCACAATATAACATAGGGTGAAAGTAATGTTCTGAATTGGAAACAAACACACAAACAGAAAAAAAGAAATTGATTGTGACTTTAAAAAACATTAGGTATTGACTCTTAATTCTAAATCTAATCCACAATGTAGATGTATCCCCAAGAATCTTGGCTTGGCCATTTTCTGTGTTCACATCTCCAACCTCAACCTCTTTTTAATCATTGCTTGATATTTGTCTGCTTATCTTCATTGATTTGTCCTGCCAAATTCCCCAAATCAGTTTATCTATCAATACATCATTATCTTTGTTCTCAAACCTGTTGCTTGTTTTTTCCTCATTCCTATTTCTGTTAATTGTACAACTCATATGCCAGAAATCCAGGATTCATCATGGTGTCTTGGTATCATCATGGAAAGAGCATCCTTTTTTGTCGTACAAGTTTGCAAGACTTGTAAATCCTTCCACCACAATGTCTCTAGCAAACATTCCCTCCTATCTACTTTATTCCTAGCATGCACCATTCCATGTTAGGCCCTAATTACCTGCACTTTTTGAAAAGCAAAAACAACAACAACAACAAAACCCTTTACTTTTCCTGATATATTTGCATTTAGCCATTGCAGAAACATAGAACTTAAAAGAATACAAAAGTTAACATTGTGATCCATCATCTTGTATTAGTTACCACCTTATTATCTGTAAAGCAAATGATTGCTATGAGTCCCCTCATTAGTCTCCTCAGTCTAGTCTTCTGGTATTCCAAGGTGTGTCTTCACTGCTGCCACTTCATTCTTTCTTAAGCAAAGCTGTGATCATAGGACTCCTCTGTTCAAAATCTTTAATAGTTCGCCTTAGTTTAGAAAATATTCCTTTGCTTAATTTTCATGACCTAACAATACAATCTCATTCTCCTTTTCCAGTTTTATCTACTATCTCCATGACTGCCTCTCAAGTTCAACAAATTTTGACCACACTCAATTTTTTTGTATAAACGTTCACGTATTTTCCTACATATATATCTTTATGAGATTGTTCTCCCAGCCTGAAATACCCTTCATCCTCAACTCTGCATAACTGAATGCAAGCTGCAAGAATAAATGTCATTTTATCTACAAAGCATTCTCTGATATTCCCAGTTGGAAGTAAATTCTCCCTTCTCAGAGCTGCCCAAAATATTTTACTCCTACTCTCTCCATGGTACTTAACAGAACACACAGGACAATATTTAGAGAACAGATGACTGGTGCTTGGGTCCCAACTCTAGGATTTACCTAACAATTTTTTTGTTTTTTTTTTTGAGACAGAGTCTTACTCTGTCTCCCAGGCTGGAGTGCAGTGGCACGATCTCAGCTCACTGCAGCCTTTGCCTCTCAGGTTCAACCAATTCTCGTGCCTCAGACACCAGAGTAGCTGGGATTACAGGTGCATGCCAACACACCCGGCTAATTTTTATTTTTAGATTTTTAGTTAGTAGAGGTTTTACCATGTTGGCCAGGCTGGTTTCAAACTCCTGGCCTCAAATGATCTGCCCGCCTCGGCCTCCCAGAGTGCTAGGATTATGGGTGTGAGTCACTCACTGCACCTGGCCACATTTAACTAACTTTATGGTCTTCAGCAAGACCTTTCAATTTGCTGGGTCTCAGTTTTCTTATCAGCTGATGTGATAGTCAAAAGAAACAATATATGACTATCTACTTTGCAAACTGCAAAGTGCTAGGTAATATGAGTTCATTCTCTGCCAGCCACTCTGTTTTTGGCACTGCCTCTCAGGAGAGTGCCTCATCCTCTTTCAAGACCTTATTTGTAAGATCATCCCTGAATAGCCCAGCTGGTGGTAGGTGTTTGGTCTAATGTGCTCCTAGAGGACTGTTAAGGTCCTTATTTGGTTATAATTTATTTTTCTCTTTGAATTTTTTGCCTGAGCAGTTAGACTTTGATTTTTCGAAGGCTGAGAATTTTTCTTTCTCAGTTTTGCATTCCTAGCTGAAAACTTTGAAATCAGTTCCTATTCAGTAAACATTTGTGGCACAAGTGAATGTATGAGTGAATTAAATGAATGAATGAATGTACTGATATCTTAATGTTGTAGACAGTTATTTATGTTTAGTAATTATCATCTGTCTTTAGATTTTAAGCTCCATGAGGGCAGGTTCTTTGTATGATCAATGTTTGTATCCTTATAGTTCCATGTGCATTATATAAAATAAATACTTGCAGAAAGCTGAATAGAAAAGGGTAGCTGAGCTAGATGACATGGTAGGAGGCTCCTGTGCATAGAGCTTCCTGTACAACAGTTTTTTACCAATGTGCATGCAATCTTAACATCTGTTTAATTCAAAAATGAGGCTAATATTTATTATTGACATTGAAGTTTCTTTTCAAATTGAATAAAAGAATGTCTGTAAACATAGATACAC
Organism: Mandrillus leucophaeus; assembly: GCF_000951045.1. Lineage (NCBI taxonomy): Eukaryota > Metazoa > Chordata > Mammalia > Primates > Cercopithecidae > Mandrillus > Mandrillus leucophaeus. The sequence goes on from NW_012099766.1 coordinate 595,167, forward strand.
CTTTTGATGGTAGAGTAACACAAACTTCAGTGGAGTCATATGTTAGGTTATGTGGCAAGAATCTGACATAGTCACTTTTACCGTGGAGAATCCCTTGAATCACCCAAAGTAAGGCAAGATGTTCCCACTCGACGGTTCGCCAAAGGAACTGAGATGGGAACAGAGTGGTAGATTCACATCTCCTACCTTAATCACACTTACTAGTGAACATAGATCCATTGCATGTGGTGGCAAATGGGGTAACTGGAATTGCTCTATTGGAATTTTTATGTCTCCCTTGCTCTATCTCTCCCATTTTGCTTAGCACGTATATTTGAATTTGCATCGGTAAGTGCTTGGATGGTGAAACTGTACTGAATTGCTCTTTTACAGTATCAGTCAGGTTCTCCTCAGTCACAGTACATGTAAAATCTCCCAATAGCTTAGAAAGATTAATGGGTCTGTGTAAACCTCATTATCCCTTGAGTAACTTAATCCCAATGATCCCCATTGTAACCCAAATCCTAGTCTGACTTGGAGAACCCAGTGTGGTAAGTAAAAATGGCAATTTACCTTTAAAAACTGCCAGTGATGTTCAGGTTAACACTCATCTTCCTACTCTATTTTAAGGTGACTTTGAATATATACTGAAGTCAGAGACAACAGCAACCCGAGGGCTGGAATGTCCTGCTTCCACAGGATTCATCATACTGGATTCCCAGCATCTATCAGCCTTAGAATTCAAGTGGGTTTTTCCCCAGAGGGAAGACTTTGCTGACAAAATGAAACATCAGGCAGAAGCAAAATATCTTGCAAATCAAAATGGCCAAGAACTCCCTTGATAGCGGAGTATGAATCCTACCACAAGCAACAGAAGGAGAAAATTAGATTATATCACTCTTGATGTCATAGCCACTGGATTATTAGCACAAGAAAAAAAAAAAAAAAAAAAAAAAAAAAAAAAAACACCAAGAAAAGAAAATGGAAACTTGAAGAGAACAAAGAGCTGCTGGTATTCACAGTGTTCTTGCTATATACATGATGGATTGCCATGGTAACACCAGTATCATATGAATCATCTTACATTGGATACCGGCATACACTGTTCAAAAATAACAGCACAAACAAGAGCACATATTTTCAGTCAGGGTAGCAGGGGGCAGGAGTGCTATTTAGGAAAACTGTTTACCTATCATAAGGGTGAGTTAAATAATTTATTATCATACAACTTACTCTGAGACCTCCGTATGCGTTACGTGTGTGTTTGTGTATTTCTAACTTTTGCCTGAGTTAAAAATCAATGAATAAATGCCATATGCTTCAGTAATTTCCCATAGATTATGAGAAACTGAAGTTTATACATTTTGTGAGCTGGTTTATTGTGAATTCTCATACAATCACAAGCTTAGATTTCAAGAAATCTTCGGAGAAGTTTGAACGTTTTGATCATGAAAATTAGGCAAATTCATTGTTTTTTGATTCAATGGTTGCTTAAAAAGAAACATCAGAGCAGTAGAATTTGTATGTTTATACTCAAGGTCAATTATAAAACAGAGTATGTTTTAGTGTAATTTACTAGTACTGCAGAAATGTTAATATTGCCATAGCAATGAAAACCAACCAACAAACACAAAGACTTTTGGGGTGGATTATATTAAAACCAGCAATGTAGAGATCACTTCAGAGGCTCTTAGAGTAGTTCACATCAGTTGACGATATTAATAAAGACAGAGTGGAAGGGACTGATATAAGAACATTATAGGTAAAAGAAGACTTGATGATGACAGACAGTGTTAAGGTAAAGGAAGATGACTAAGGTGACTCCTATGTTTCTAGTTTAGATAACTGTAGTAATCAATCCAACCAAGAAATAGAAGAAAAAGACCAGATTGTAAGAGTAAGGTGATGAGTTCAATTTTGGCCATGAGAACAACTGAAATAATTTTCAAGCAGTTAGTACGAGTTTAAAGGGGAGGAGTGGTCAGAGCTTGAGATGCACCTTTGGATGTTGCTGAAGTAACTTTTTTTAAATAAAAAACTCATTGCCTGCTAATGGAATGAATTTAATATGTTTCTCCAAAAGGGTACACATGTGTTTACCGTCTGATTACTTTTGTACTCTCAGTTGAAAAAAAATGAATTTTACAAGAATTTATTGAATATCTATTATGTACCAGGACCCAGACAAAGCACCAGACACATAATGGTTTAAAACATAGACTTCAACCTTGTTTCCATGGTTCTATGATTGAATGTGGGAGGAAGTCCTTAGGCCAAAAAAATATGTAAATATGTAATTACAATTGTGAGAACTGCTCAAAAGGAGACAAGAGCCCAATAAGAGTACAAAAATAGGTACCTAACATAGTCTGAGCGTTTGGAGAATGCTTCCCTGGGGATGATGAGGCCTGAGGATGAGTAATAACATGCTCTGCTGAGAACCACATGAATGAAGCCCTGACCATCTTTTCAAATTCAATGCACATTCCATCTTGTCTGAGGAGCTCTTTATCTTTTCCTTAGACACCTGTAACATCCTTCTCATCAAATTTCTTCTCTTTGGGGCCCTTCTCTCCATCACCACTAAACTATTTTCCTTCCCTGAGCAACCTTGTTAGGGCAATATGAAACACGACATTATAGGCCAAGTCCAAAGTCCTGACTATTGTTTCAAAGGCTGTTAGCAGATTGACTGTTCACCTTCTTTTTGCCTTTGAAAGGTGCCATCCTGAGCCTGAAATGCGTTGTCAGCATTCACCACTTCATTTACCACAGTTTACAAAGCAAGACAAAAGGTGATAACAGAAACTTTCCATTTGTAGTTCATCCATGTAATAATTTCCTTCGACATAAGAGCAAAGCCATGAAAAACTAAAAAGAAAGTTCCAAAGAATTATTAAGTAATTTAATGTCTCTTAATGGATATGGAAATGGGACCATCAAAAAAAGGTAATCAAGATTGTGTAGTGCCTTGTACTTTGCTGACAGTAAACATTCCAAGTACTCTAACAATTCTCATTCCACTCCTTTCGGCAAGTGAGAGGCTGCAGAGTTGGGTGATGGATAAATGCTGAACCGATTGCAGAAAAAGGTTAACATTTATGACAGTTTTTATTAAACTCTAGCAGTTGGGAATAGATTTGAAAACTGACCTTTTTCTTTTTTAAACTTCAGTTGGAAAATATTACCTATTGTTTATTTCAATGTTTTAAAAATCTCAATGATAAATAAGACACAAAGAATATGTTTTTAAATTCTATTGCCAATGAATAAATTAATAAATAATCACTTGTTTCTCTCCAAAATGAAATAAAGAATTATTGGATGAATTAGCATGTGAAAAAACAGTAGTCTCCCCTACTCATCTTCTCTAGTTTATTTTTGCCACTCTCCTCTCTGCCTCATTACACTTCAGACACCTTATCCTTTTAGTTTAACACATCAGGGCTTCATTCATGTGGCTCTCAGCAGAGCATGTTGTTACTCATCCTCAGGCCTCATCATCCCCAGGGACGCATTCTCCAAATGCTCAGACTATGTTAGGTACTTATTTTTATACTCTCATTGGGCCCTTGTTTCCTTTTGAGCAGTTCTCACAATTGTAATCACATATTTATGTATTTTGTAATTGTAATGAAATTGTCCCTGTCAGGATTTCACACTGCTTCCTTCTGTTGGTGTAGGGATTCACTCTTTTCCATTCCAATTAATGCAGCATTCCATTGCCAAATTATTTCTAAAACAACTCTTTCCATCATGCCACTTTTAAGGAGGAGGAAAGATAGAAACTATATAAATTAAGATTCATTATGATAATGAAGTAACAGACACATAAGAAAAGGAAAACAGCTAGTTAAGGAGGCACTTCCATTTTGAAATAGGAAATTATGAAAGGTCTTACAGGAAAGATCTGTGGAATGAGTGGGGATTCATCACAAAATGAGGAGAGAACAGAACTCTAGGCAAAAAATAGGTATAGTTAGTAGTTACTTATACCTAAAATATATAGTATACATAGGTGACAAGGGCAGTTTACAAGGATGGAGAGACACAGAAGGGAATAGATCATGATGTTTTAGAATTTAACCTTTTTTTTTTTTTTTGGTAGCCACTGAAAAGCTAGTGGTATAAGCATGGAAGCATCACGATGGCATTTCAGAAAGTGGATTTGTGGATGACAGTCAGGAAGAGGATGTTGATAGAACAGAGAGACCAGTTATAAAGTTAGCAATTTTCAGGCAAGATAACATGAGGGTTGGACCCAAGATGGTAGTAGTGGAGATGGCATCAAATGGTGAGGTGAAGGAGGAAGAATGCACTTGCAACTGGATAGTGGTAGAGCGGTTAGACTGAGGGAGAGGAAGCATTTAGGAGGACTTCCAGGTCTGGGCCATAATGAAAAAGGACATGGGAGATGGGGAAGATCCCCGGGTAATTTTTGTTTCAAATCTATTGAGTTTGGCAGCTCTATATAGAGAAGAAAATGGGGAACTGGAGGTATACATTCAAGTTAGAATTAGAACAAATTCTGAGGATAATTTGAAGTTTTGTTTAAAGTGAAAGGAAGGGCCTCTCATCAAAGAAAGCAGTCCCTTTGTTTTCAAAGTTTTTCCTTCATAAAATGGGTTCTTTGCTGTATTAGTCTGTTCTCATGCTGCTATGAAAAATACTCAAGACTGGGTAATTTATATAGAAAAGATGTTTAATTGACTCACAGTTCTACATGGCTGGTAAGGCCTCTGGAAACTTACAATCATGGTGGAAAGCAAAGGGGAAGAAAGGCACCTTCTTCACAGGGCAGCAGGAAGGAGAAAGAGCGTCAGCAGGGGAAATGCCAGACGCTTACAAAACCATCAGATTTCATGTGTACTCACTCACTATCACGAGAGCAGCATGGGGACTGCCCCCATGATTCAATTACCTGACACTGGGTCCCTCCCAGGACATGTGGAGATTAAGGGAACTAAAATTAAAGATGAGATGTGGTTGGGGACACAGCCAAAGCATATCATTTGCTATTAGGATGAGCTGGTTATGATGAAAACACACATGTAGTCACACATTCACAATCGATGGGTTCATGCATGTAGGCAAGAGTTCAGCAGAGCTTCATAGACAAGGTCAACAGGATGGTCGCTTAGTATATGTAAGTGTATGTGTAATTTTGCCTAGTATTTTCACCACAACTTGAAAAGCATATCTCAATGTTTATTACCTAGTCTGGAGCTACAATAATGTAATTGATCATTTATTCAGCTATCTTTAATGAAGTCTTAGTAATCTCCCTATTGAAAGAATAATAAGCCCTGAAAATGCAGTAAAGCCACATTAATTCAGACAAATCAGAAGACAGGATGGTTTGAATTACTGAATGCTTTATATTATTTTAAAAGTGTGGCAGTTGTCCATTTTTAACCAGGCAAGAAAGTGTTATCTTGTGGTTACCACAAGAAAGGTAAAATAAAGTATTTTCATGAATACCTAAAAAATATCAATTGTCTAGATATAAATAAAGGTCTTAAAAAAGCTCTGAAGTTCTCCCTGATTTAACTGATTCACATAAGGTTTTTTCCACCTTAGCACTACTGACGTTTCGGGTCAAATAATTCTTTGTTGTGAGACGCTGTCCTGTATATTATGGGAGATTTAACATCCCTATTCTTTACCTACTTGAAATGATCAGCTACTTCCCACTTATTACAATAAAAAAAGTCCCTGGACATTGCCAAATGTCCCCTGCATGGGAGGTGGAGGGTAGAATTGCCCCAGTTGAAAATCACTATGGCCCTCAATAATAATTTTAATACCTCCACTCCTCTTCTGATCTCAGGGATAATATGGAGAGCAAGTCTACCTAAAGGATTTAGAAAAACAGAGGCGAGAGAGTATACCAGAACAGCTGCATCACCAGCAAGAGGGACACAGAGCAGGCAGCAAGGGAAGGACCCTCACCAGCACCCCGCCACCCACCCCTACCACCACCCCCACCACCGCCAGCAATGGTGTCAAGCTACCGAAATGCAGGAAAGAAGGTGGATGGGGGAGGTACAACATGACACCTGGCTGTGAAAAGTAGTGCTCAAGCTCACTTGCTTTCCATCGCCTTGGGGTGCCAGTGGCTACTGTCTCACCACATTCACTGCTACTACTTTTTATTTTCCATTTTGATAAAAAATTGTGACTTTACATTATAGCAAGACAAACAGAATTGGGGCTTATATGTCACAAGTTTTATAACTGATTTTATGAAATGTTGTGCTTCTATCACATTTCTTACATTTTCTTACAGTTGCACTATTGTTTCCCTCTAGGAAATTCCCCTCTGCCACCTCCCACAGTGACTTTTTCTCCTCGTTTCCACAACTTGAAGCTATATTCACACACACACACACACACACACACACACACACTACATATATACGAATATATACTTTTATGAATACAGAAGCGAATTATTTCAGGTTCTCCTTTGCTGACCTGGTAATGACAAAATGCATGATCCCCAACCACTGAAGCCAGTAATCTAAAGTCAGTGCTACATGAAGTTTCTACAGGGAAACAAGGAAAGGGAATTTAATTGATCCAAAAGAATAACAGAAGCAAAAATCTTGCCAAAGACTCCATACTGTGGCATACAGGGAAGTGATTTTATACACACACACACACACACACACCCCTATGCCAAAATAAGTAACATGCATTTTCTAATCATTTATTTATTAAACAAACATTTATTATTTAACCTGTTCTGGGCTCTATGCCGGACACTGGGGAAGTAACAACAACCAAGATGTGATCCACTCACTCAAAAGCTTTACAGTCCAACTGGGTGAGGATGGGTTAGAAGAGCCAGATTAAATCTGATTTTTAAATCCAATTTTTAAATCTCTGTATGAAGGGCCACGCATGATGGCTCATACCTGTAATCCCAGCACTTTGGGAGGCCAAGGCAGGAGGGTCGTTTGAGGCCAAGTGTTGAGAAGAGCCTGGGCAACATAGCAAGACCCAGTCTCTATAAACAATTAAAAAAAAAAAATTAGCCTGGCATAGTGACCTCAACTACTTGGTAAGCTGAAGTGGATCACTTGAGTCCAGGAGTTCTAGGCTGCCCTGATCTATGATTGCTACTGCCTTCCAGTCTGGCCAACAGAGAGAGACCCTATCTCAAAAAATAAAGAAAAAAAAAAGAAATTGCTATATTAAAATTGAGACATAAAAGCTTCATAAAATTGAAAGAAAATTATATTTCTTACACAAGAAAAAGTGGAACAATAGAATTTACAGAGGCTACCAAAAATTAAAAGGAAAACATTTTTAAATCGCAAATATAAAACGTAATTATAAACACAGATGGTAGGGTTGTCATTCTCTGCAATGCTGAGTTTACTAAAGATTTAGTAGTGTTAACTGCTTTCTTAATGTCTTCATTGCTGCTCTTGAAATTAAAAATGAGAGCGATTAAATGACCATGTTGTCATGTGTCTAATCTAACTGACTGTCCAATAATTTGGAAATTATTTCCCTGTGTTTCAAGAAAAACATGCTGTTCTTTCAAGAAGTCATTATTTTATAAGGATATACTTAGCTTTAAATTGAGCTATATTTTGCACTTAGGCATTGTATTTCCTACTTCATTTTCCCTATGGATTTTAGTGAAAAGCCAATTTTTTTTTGTCACCACAATCTCTGCTTCTTTGTGTAGGCTGAAATATCAACTCATAGCTACTCTTCTTTAGATGTCTTTCCCTCCCTCCCTTCCATCCTTCCTTCCTCAGATTTTTTTAGTAATTAGAAAACATTTTTCTTTCTGCCAAAAACCACAACCAAGATGATATGAAAATAAACATAAATATGCTACTTTAGATAAATCTTAGTTGCAGTAAGCATTCTGAAAATGAATCATTCAAATTTTAGGTAGATTTTAGTGAATCTAAGATGATAACCCACTATTCCAAGTGTATTGTTTTCTCAACAGATTCAAAAGAAGTTGAGGTTTTAAAATGTCCAACTTAAAAAAATGAGTAACAGAATAAAAAGACAACCTCTGTGATTTGGATGTTCTTCCATTCATTCATCCACCCCTCTATTGTTTTCATTACATGTTTGTTGTCATATTTATCCTTTCGTAGAATGAAAGCTCCAGATGTAATGATTTAAGGCAACTTTTTATATAAAATTTATTTAATGGATTTACTAGCCATAGAAAAGCAATGTATTCTACAGAAAGAAAAGTTGATCTGGTATTTTTACAAATCCCAAGATCTATACAATTAAATACTAATTATTGTAAAATGCCTTTCAAATATATTTTCTTGTAAAATATACTGTAATGCCCAATTTTAAATGCCCATATACCTAAATAGGTATATGTCTGAAATTTTCTGGGTCTATGCATATACACAATATGCATAAAAGCATAATTTGACTGACTTGTACAAAATGTTGATTACCTTTAAGCAGAAAAATTAAGGTAACATGAACAGGGACGTCAGATATCCATGTGGATTTTGCAACTTGTATGGGTTTGTAGTATCCTCCCACGAATTAAAGAAGGGAATGAGGAAACCGACAGCAAATGAGCCATGTTGGGTGTCTTAGGACACATTTTTCTGAATATTTTAAAACAGTTGTTTGGTGCTGCTAGACTGTCATAAAGTCAAATGATGATAGAGCTGGACAGAAAAGCCTTGATACTCTGGAGGAAAGAATAAAATATTGTCTCTCACAAAAATCAGAAACCTTTCTGAAGGTTCAGAAACATTTTAATCACTTAAACATCCCTTCATGTTTATAATAAGGTGAAATCTGGCAAAATGCATGCTTTGTGAGTTTGTGTAGATATAATTAGAAAAAGAAAAGTAGAAGAGTAAGATAGTAGTGACAGTTTCCAAGTAAAATACATTGCTTTTAGAATTGTGGATTTTCATTATGAGGATTCATAAAATTAGGGAGAAATGGAATTTTCACAGAGAGAATGGAATACCTTTATAAATGCTTCTGAAATTCATTGTTAATTGCTGAATAAAATGACATTGTATAAAATCAAAATTGAGGGGTGACTTTTGGACATATTAGTTAACTATATCATCACTATTCCAATACTACATAAAAATGGTGGGGTGGGGGTAGAACACAGATCTAAAATGACAACTTTTTTATAGGAAAAATATATAACCCTGTTCTGCCCTCCCTAGTGACTACAGGAAAACAAATGGTTTTGTAGAACTATAATGCATTTATTGCATTAATGTGTTATAATGCATTAAGGAATGTCACATATAGATTATAAGTTACAGGGCATCTGGTATAAATAGCCATATAGCCATCAATAAATATATCCATTATTTGGCTAAATCCTCTTTCAAATTCTCATCATGGGTGATTCTGATGGCAATACAAGCACTGACAAGCTCTCAAATTCTTAAAATCTACAAACCTTGAAACCAGATCAGCTTTTGCTAAATGGCTAAACTAAGAATATTTCCAGCTTTCCTCTCTGGTTAATTTTTTTCCCAACTATCCAGTGTATTGAATAAAAACTGACTTCTCACCCTGACCCTCCCAGCTCAGCAGACGTCCAAAGCAGTTACCAAAGGGCAACAAAACACATTTTCACTGACAAACAACTAGAGGAAAGGAAAGCAGTTACCGTCTCCTCTGTGGCTTAATATCAATTGGCATGTTGATTGCGTATGGTGATCCATGAACATAAGCACTTCGGAATCTAGCCACCTTCCCCAGAGTTAGGTACTCACAGCTGCTTGGCAGACTCATTATATCCAAAAGGCAAGAAGTAAAAGCAAATCTGAGTAGTCAGACCAGCATTCCTGGGAAGGCTGGAAAGAACATGTCAGATAATGGATTTCAGACATATGCCGCTCACTGGTTGCCCCGTGCTTCTTTGCTTCAAAAGTAAATACGTGTTTCTCGGAGGCTAAATGTTCTATCTTGTTTTTTGTTCATTCTGTTCATGGATACAGGAAGCTTGTTGCTTATTTCTAACCAGGCTCATGCTCTGACCAGTTATTGGCTGAGCAGATGATGTAGAAATTCTGTAGCTCCACAAAAGCCTATTTCCACTCAGACCAAACCTCTGAGTAGGCAGCAAGGTTTTATCCATTTTTGTCTAACGTCGAAAAGAACGTCAACTTAACATAATAGTAGTTTGGTAATCAGAATTATTTACCTGTAAACAAAGCATGCATATCTGATGGGAAGGAAGTAATTATTTGCTATATTTTCAAAGAGGGAATCTTGTTCACTAAACTGTTACAGATACTTAGAAAATGAGATGGGCACATGGAAATGTTATGGGCGGTTTTCCAATTCTCTGGTCAAAAAATTGTGGGTTCTTATTCATAAATTACTATTCACAATTGAACTGAACTTAGCCTCTCAGGAACATAAAAACGGTAGGCAAATGTCTTTATTCACTAAAATGTTGATGATGATACAAATTTTTTTCCTCTTTTAAAACACTGTTTGAGAAATGCAGCTTCTACCTGCTCTTTGAACAAAGATCTACGGAAAAATTGATAGTGAATGTTACTACTTCTTTGTAAGCTGTTTTTTCATAACAGTGAAAAATAAGTTGGAGAAATCAGAAAAGATACTAAATAATTCTACTAAAGGCAGCAGGGTCTTAGAGAAATGCTGTATCTTTAATTAGTTCACAGTTTTTCTAGCCTTTTTGACATTTGCTAGAGTTACAGCAACAAAACCACAAGTGTTCAGGGTAATGAGAGTAGAAGGTGTTCAGAGTATTCTGTGAGATAATTTTTGTTTTGAAAAATTATTTCTTATCTAGGATTTGAATAGACACACCAGTTTACTTAAGAGTCCTGGGACCTGGGCAAACATAAAGTGTGTTGAAAAGGGGCTACATTTTATTTTTCAGTAGCCAAATTCAGACACTGTTTGGGTTGAAACAGCAGACACTGTTCAAATCCAGAAATTTTAAGTTTGAAAGAGTAGATACTTTTCCTTTTTTTTAACCTTTTATTTTATGTTTGGGGATACATGTGAAGGTTTGTTACACAGGTAAACTTGTGCCGTGGGGGTTTGTTGTACATATTATTTCATCACCCAGATATTAAACCCAGTACCCAATAGTTATCTTTGCTGCTTCTCTCCCTCCTCCCACCCTTCACCCTCAAGTAGACCCCAGGGTCTGTGTCCTCCTTTGTGTTCACGAGTTCTCATCATTTATCTCCCACTTGTAAGTGAGATCATGTGGTATCTGGTTTTCTGTTCTTGTGCTAGTTTGCTAAGGATAATAGCCTCCAGTTCCATCCATGTTCCTGCAAAAGACATGCTTTCATTCTTTTTTATGGCACAGTATTTACCATTTCTATTCAATAATTTTATTTCTTTCTTATATTTTATGTTTCAATTACAAAATTATACATACTATGTTTTTTTTAACATGCCAAATGACACAGAAGTGTGTAGATAAAAAAGATTGTCTTTTCCCTTCCTTGGTAGGATTAATGGGAGGGAAAAGACAGCAAACTTTTTATTTACACAAATATAAATATACCACACTCAATACACAAACCCTCACACATGTATAGGGATTCTCCTTCCTTTTTAAATAATGTGGGCTCATACGATGTATAACCCTTTATTAATATTATTATTCTTTAAATCAATCATGAAAAAATTATTTTTGTGAATGCATAGAGACCTAGTGAGTTCTTTTCAATAGTTACGTAAGATTCCATGGCATAAATGTAACATTATTTATTCAATGAGTCCTTTATTGATGGACATATAATTTTGGACTCATATAAACAATAAACACATTTGCTAATATATTCTTACTGATTGGTGCTTGTATTTCTGAAAATGGATTGCTAGCTTACAAATTGTGAACATTTTTCCCTTTAATAGGCTATGGCAGTTCATATTCCCACAGTCGTGTTGGAAGATGTCAACTCCCCCACACTCCTGCCAAGACTATCTATTGTTACTCAAGTTTATTTCTTTATAGTATGAAAATAAGGTAGGCAGCTCTCTGAAATATCCAGTGATTGCATACAGTTCCTTACTGAAATAAAACTATTACTAAGGTGCCAGCAAAAGTAAGGACAGCGTTTCTGAACTGAAATATATATTGGGACATAAAGCAATGGCTTAGAAAGGCTTTGCACAGGTGTACAAAGGCAGAAGTCTGGAGTCTCATCAGAATGAGAGAGAACACCCAACGCAAAGTTAGTAAATAGTAAATCATTATTAATTTGCATAATTATGAAGAGAGTAAATATAGTGAAATCAGTATATTTTTCTTAATGGGAATAATATTTCATAATTTGGGAGAAACATCACTAATTTTACAATATGAATGTAATGCCTAATGACTGCCAACTAATTGTGATGTATGACTGTGTGTAATTTATAGATTTTGCATAAAGAGGCTCTTTGGACATACTCTTTCATTTGAGAGTCTGAAGAACAAAAGTGCAATGAAGCATTTTCACATGCCAACTAATTTAGGAGACTTCCCAGTAGAAGAGAGTAAGATTTGGTCACATAAGAATTTCCAAGGAGCGGTAACTATTGGAAATTGAAGAATAAGATATAAACCTCTATGGTAGAGACCTATGTGTCCTGTGATGGGTAAAATTCCATACTTTTCTTAGCAGGGGCATTTTTGCTTGTACCCAGGTAATTATTTAACAAGAGCCTTGCAGGGGCTCCTGGGGATTACCTGTACTTAAATTTGGATGAGAGGAGATTACTGCTAAACTCCAGCCTGCCAAGAATTCAGAATCTGTGAGAACTCTGGCCAACAGCAGGAGGTGGCCTTTAAGGGAAGAAAATGGAATCCTTCTATTTTCAACAATTCCCTTTCTCCAGGGCTGGAGAGAGCTATTTGGGGACTTCATCATTAGGAAAATAAGAACACACTGCAGAGTTTAATTTCATCTAAAGATTAGAGCTACCATCCAAACCAGGCCTACCTCCAAATAAGGCTCAGATCTCACTAAGGAATGGCCACAATTACCCATCTATGTTTTGTTTGTTTTTGCATACTGGGATTTCTGTGGAAGACAGGCATGGAGTCTACCACAAATCTCACTTATAGTTCCCTTGATTCTAAGCTCTTGAGAATATTAAACTCACATGAAGGTATCTGGAACAGCAATTTTCATCCCTATGCTAGACATTGCAACCTTAACAATGCCCTGCACAGCAATTAAAAGTAATTGCTAGCAAGTAGCAATTTCAAGCCATAGGACTTTTCTTCTAATAACTGGAATGATACATATTAATTAAGGTTCTTTCAGCCTTTAACTCTACCCTGGCCTATGTTTAGCAATTTTAAATGCTGGAGGAATTTCTTTAGGATGTTCCTAAAGAAGTCTTATCTTTAGGATGAGGGTGTCATCTGTTAATGACCACATCAGACCATTAAGAACTGACTGAATGATTTCCCCTGGCTTATGGCTTGGAAGACTCTCCTCTTCCCTCCTCAAACCTTGTGTTTTCTGCTCATACCTGGACTGGAGACCCATGAAAATTGGGGTTTGCTTCTGTTCTCAATTCTTGGAGTTGTTCTTAATTTTGATCTCTACACTTACTGGTCAAGGCATCCAATGAATTGGCTTGAAATTTTCTTTATGTGCTGAAAAACTCCCACCTCTTTATTCAGAGTTCACATTTTTCTGCTGTTACCATCAACTGCACATGAGAAAATTCCACTTGGAAGTTCCATAGCTATCTCATTTGAGCATTTATAATGTAACTCAAATCAACTCTGTTCCTCCCCTCCTCCACTCCCCCTCCTCACCACATTTCTTCCTATATTCCCTGGTACTACCACCATACAGTCAATAACCAACAATAACTGCTAATCAGGTCACAACCCTAGCGACATGAATACTATTGATAGTAACAATAATATTAATAGTCAATAGATAATAGCTAACACTGATCAGATACATTCAGTGTGGTTGGCAGGTTGACTAATTCCTATAAAATATGAGTTGGGCACTATTATTATACCCATTTTTTAGATGAGAAAAACAAGACACAGAGGGATAAGATATATACCCAAGGTCACACAGAGTGTTAAGTGGTGGAGTCAGAGTTAGGAACCAATGCATCTGATTCCAGAGACCAGGCTATATGTTCTACCTATCTACATATTCTTTAATCTGTCTCTTAATTATCTTTTCCCCCCATGTTTCGCCTAGAGTTAATATTTCCAATTTTTCCTCCTCAAATCCATCCTTCACTTGCCTACCAAGATTATCTTAAAATGGAAATCTTATCTAAGTCATGCAGGGACATGAACATGTGAGTCCTTTGCTTGAAATTATCCAATAGTTCCACATTATTTAGTAACAAAGTTTGAAATTTAAATTCCAATACTCAGCCCAGAGATGCTCTATTGTCTTGCTCTCCCTTCCTCTCCTGTATCAGCCACAAATAACACTTAGTAGTGTCCTTCCTGTGCACAGTCTGTTCTTCTGCCCCACTGGGGCTTCCCAAATGATAGGTACTCTGCCCAGAACATTTTTCTCTTTCTTCTCTGGCTGGCTAACTCCTTTTAAGTGTAATCTCTTCCAAAAAACATTCTTTATTCCTCAGCTTTATGTAGATGCCTCTCATCTATTTTCCCAACTCACATGACTTTAGCACACTGTTTCATAGCTGTTCATGCAGTTACAACTCTTCCCCATGACACTACAGTTTCTTGAGGGCAGGAATTCTGCCTTCTTTGACTTTGTAATCCCAGAACCTAAAATAACATTTGCTTATTGAATAAGATCGCTGAAATTGTAAGGTCCTGATGCTCTAAAGACCTGTCCAAGTCTTTCCTGAACTCCCTTCTCAGTTACTCTCCCCAGAATAATAATTATAAATATTTGGCGACTGAAATACATTGGAAGTAGTGAAGCTATTCATCATATGCAATCAAACAGAAACACTTCGCAAAGAGTGCCCAAAGGAACATGAGAGCAATATTTTTTCTCAGGAAGCAAGGGATGAATGTGGATTTTAATTAGAGGTGATGGAGATGTGCCTGCCTGGGCTATCAGTTTCAGTTCAGTAAAGGAAAGTTATCCAAATACTTGAATAAGCTCAGTATAATGTCATTATTTAAGCATGCTCTGTGTTTTGAGAGTATACTGGCAAATTCAAAATTAATTAATTAATCAGTCTTCTATTAAGGGTCAGTTACTTATGTTCATACATTAACATTTCTTGTTAATCTACTCTTAAACACTGCATATATTACACTTTGCACAGTCTTACACACAATGGCTACAGTCAGAAGGAAGTAATAGTGTAAATGAAGATTTAACTATCATGAAGGTCATCACAATGTTTTACAAAATAATAAAAAGATGTAAATATCTTTAATGCCCAACTACTTAAAATATGGAATAGCCAATCAATGTGAATATCATGAATCCATTAAAATAATGATATTGAAAAATGTCCCTTGGTTTTTAGCTAAATGAGTTGAAAACTTACATCCAAACCAAAATCTTCATCAATTGAAACAAACATACTATTCTAGTAAACGATGTTAACATTTTGATGGATAAGTAGTTTCTTAGAAATTTTATTAGCATGACCCAATCTCTCAGATTGTAAAAACAGTTGAGACTGCATTGTATGTCTTTTTCGAAGTTAAAGAACATAAAATCCCATAAATCAGCTAGTCAGCAGGCCCACTGAATTTTATAACAAGGATAACTTTTGATCAAATCAATCAACTGTTTTAAGCAGGTAAGTTTGAGATGAATGAACCATAAGGTCTCATCTTTTTAAAAATGCTTTCTTCTCCAGCTAATAGAGCCTCTTTGAGAGTGGTTTCTCTCAAAATATTATTTTACTATTAACTGTCATTGCCTCCAAAACCCGATAGAAACCCGTTGGTCACATAAAGGTAAGTTTATTAAACCTACTGAAGTAAAGCAGAAAACCATGTGGACAGATAGCTTAGAAGAGGAAGTTAGTGAATCAGGTATCTAAGTAAGTTTTGTTTGTTCTGTTTTGTTAAATACAAGGACAGGAAAGTAGGCCTAGTCCAAGTGCCATTTAAAAGGTACCGGAAATTATGTTGGTTTCAGTTCTCCCATCCAACAAAAGCCCTTAGCTACTGGTAATCTTATCTCAACAAACCTATTGTATATCCAAAGTTTAGGCTGAGCTAAAGCAGCAACAAAACCAACTGAAAAAAATGATGCTCATTCATTGAAATTTCAGGTAGGCCCACACAATTCATATTTCCAAGCTCTTTATAAGCTGTTTGAATGTTAAATGGAGTGGCATTTTGCTTTAGAATGTATAGAAATGGAAACAAATGAGTTTAATATACACAACAGGCTTTGACAACATGACTTCTTCGACAGATGTCCTATACTACTTCCCACACTTTCATCCTTAAAAAGCACAGTCTACTTGCCAAGATACAAACTGTTGCCAATGTTCAGCTGCAAAAGAATTTCCAACAGTAGGAACCAGTGGAAAGAATTAAAATACTTTAAACTTATTTCCAAATAACCAAATGTATCATTATAAAGTTGTAAGATAAAAAATAATCATGCTGCAAGTTCTTACTCTGTCAACTAGCTGGTTCAGCAAAGAGGAGGGGTCTTTGGCAAACAAGGCTCTATATTTGGTTGCCAGATGATTTTTTAAAATCTGTCAATTCATTCTTCTACCCCAACCAGCCAGTCAGCATTAGTTGAGCATCTACTATGTATACACACAAGAAGTAGATGGCATAACTCCTATCTAGGGGGGAAAGAAAAGCATACAATTCATTTAATGTGCAATTCATGCATCAAGACAGGACTGATTTCAATTGACAATATTATGAGATAGAAATAAAAGTGGTACAGTATCAGCATATTAGTCTGTTCTCATTCAGCTATGAATAAATGCCTGAGACTGGGTAATTTATAAAGAAAAGATGTTTAATTGACTCAGTTTTGCAAGGCTGGGGAAGCCTCAGGAAACTTACAATCATGGCAGAAGGCACCTCTTCACAGGGTGGCAGGAGAGAGAATGAGTGTCAGCAGGGGAAACGCTAGAAGCTTATAAAACCAGCAGATCTTGTGAGAAACTCACTATCACGACAGCAGCATGGGGGAAACTGCTCCCATGATTCAATTACCTCCCACCGGGTCCCTCCCACAACACATGGGGATTATTGGCTGAACTATAAAACTGGAACTATAGGAATTATAGAAATGAACTATAATTCAATGGGAACTGATTCAAGATGAGATTTGGGTGGGTACACAGCCAATCATATCAGTGATTCCATTTGAAACCCTGTGGTTGGCTAACATCACATCAAACTTAATCCAGCTTACACCATCATTTACTGCTTTTTATTGTATTTTTAAAGTTCTCTGTCCTAGAGTGAATTCTGAACCACAAGATAGGAAGATATATGACTTGTCTTTAAATTCACCACAGTGCCTTGCATACTGTTCTATACATACTGCTACAGCGTCTAGTATATGTCTCTGAACATAGTAGATACAAGGTAAATATTTGCTACTAAAAAGATGTGCAACCATATTTTATGTTTGTTGAAGTTTTAAACTAAGGGACTTTACTCTTCAGTTTGTCTGAATAATATACAACTATTGTCCTGGAATGATGATTAAATAGTGCCTCCTTTTACTTTTGCAATATTATTGTTTGAATTATAAATTATCTGGTTATCTTCTGGCTCTGGAACGGCACACTTACAAGGTTGCCTCAGCCACTTGTCTGAATGCACCTCAGAGGCAAAGACTGAAGCTTACTCATTATTACTTCTCCAAATCTATGTGTGTACTCCACCTCTTCTAGTGTCTGCATCAATGACCCAAGGAAAAAAAATCAGATACTATAGAAACTCATAATAAACTAAATCAGACTGAATACATCTAGAAAAGAAAAAAAGTGATCCACATGGAGATAAATTAGGCAGGCAAATATTGACCTGGATGTTCTCCTAAATGTAAATGATACAAAAGTTGTCTCCTTCAGCAGTGAAATATCATTGTCATTGTCAAATATCGCTAGATCTCTGAGTTTATTCAGCACAATTACGAAGTTATTTGTATGGAGAGAGAGATCAAGAATGAATATGTTGGGGCTGGGTGCAGTGACTCACACCTGTAATCTCAGCACTTTCGGAAGCCGAGGTGGGCAGATTACTTGAGGTCAGGAATTCGAGACCAGTTTGGCCACCATGGTGAAACCCCTTCTCTACCAAAAATACAAAAATTAGCTAGGCATGGTGTCACACACCTGCAATCCCAGCTACTTGGGAGGCTGAGGCAGGAGAATTGCTTGAACCTGGGAGTCAGAGGTTGTAGTGAGTGAAGATCATGCCAGTGCACTCCAGCCTGGGTGACAGAGCAAGACTCTGTCAAAAAAAAAAAAAAAAAAAAAAGAATGGGGATGTTGGTTTCAGAGCCAAGTGACTCTGGGTCACAACCCTGCACTGCCATAAACGGCTTAGGTAACCCTGGGGAAGAAATAACACCTTTCTGGTATCAGTTTCCATGACACTTAGGCCTTATTCACTCATTCAACAAATATTTATTGAGTTACTATTCTAGGTTCTGGGAACCCAGTGGCAAATAAAACATGCAAATATTCCTGCCTTTATGGAGCTGACATTTCAGTAAAGATGGGTAAATGGACAGAGTAAGTAAAATATATAAGAGAAATGATAACTGATACGGAGGAAAATACAGCAGGGAAGGAGCCCAAGGAGTTCAGGGATGGGGTCAGGGACTGCTTTGCTGCCATGGAGCCCTTGGGGCTGGGGTGTAGGGGACATGGGATGACTGAGAGGCTGGTCTTCCTGTGATGGCTGACTCAAAAAGGGATAAAAGGGTAGAAGAGACTCTGTAGAGGTAAGCAGGTAGGTGCAGGCATGGGCAATGGTTGGTACACTGCTTGTTAAATAAATTAGGAAGTGAGTGAATGAATGAATACCTTCAATAGATATTAGCTGCCATCCTAAGATACAGCAAATCTGTTACCTGAGAAAATAATCCAATGAAGCTAATGTGACCTAGAGCTTAATCATTAAGATTCTGTAAGTTTTTAAACTGAAACATCTCTCTTAATTAGTGAAAGAGATTCATTTTTTTCTGTCATGATTCATTCCTTTCTTGATAGACTATTGCTACTTTAGTCACTAATGTAATATATGCAATCGTGATTTAGCAGTCACTTAAAGTTTTCATATTAAATTTGATGAATTAATCCCAAATCCAGATAGTATAGAATGTAAAGGCAATTATGGAAAACATAAAGTGGTGACAAATTAAGAGTAAATTAGTTACAAGTAGCATAAGACCTTACTAACTACCTTAATTATTTAGCAACAGAAACCAGTGCTGACATTTTAAACACCTTTACTTATTCCCATCCAAAAAACAATCAGTTACAAATGCATAGAAGAGTAGCTACTGATAACAATTATAACTAATATTCATTGAACATTTACTTGGTGCCATCAAGCGCTATTCTAAGAATTTTTCATGTAACACTGGGCTTGGTGGCTCACGCCTATAATCCCAGCACTTTGGGAGGCCAAGGCGGATGGATCACCTGAGGTCAGGAGTTCAAGACCATCCTGTCTAACATGGAGAAACCTCATCTCTACTAAAAATTCTACTAAAAATACAAAGTTAGCAGGGTGTGGTGGTGCATGCCTGTAATGCCAGCTACTTGGGAGGCTAAAGCAGGAGAATTGCTTGAATCTGGGAGGCGGAGGTTGCGGTGAGCCGAGATTGTGCCACTGCACTCCAGCCTGGGCAACAACAGCGAAACTCCATCTCAAAAAAAAAAAAAAAAAGGGAGAGAGAGAATTTTTCATGTAACAGATCCTCATAGTTAAAAGGTTCATTAGCAGCCATGGGAAATGTAGTCTTCCCCTAATGCATGAACAGCCATGAAGGAAAAGCAAGTATCTGGTTCTGGCATGAGGAGCCCTGCTTCATGGTGTAGTATGCTTACCTTTGAGCAGATCTAAATATTGAAAAGTTCTTTGTATCAAACTAAATTTCACCTTTCTAAAAGTGCTATTCTTTGATCCTAGTCATTCAAAAACAAGCCCAAGCCTTATTTATTTATTTAGAAGCAGAGTCTCACTCTGTCACCCAGGTGGAAGTGCAGTGGTGCGATCTCGGCTCATTACAGCCTCCACAGCCTGGGCTCCAGCAATCCTCCCACCTTAGCCTCCTGAGTAGCTAGAATTACAGGCATGGCCCACTGCACAAGCTAATTTTTAAATTTTTAGTAGAGACAGCAATTCACCATGTTGCCTATGCTAGTCTTGAACTCCTGGACTCAAGCAATCCACCTGCCTTGGCCTCCCAAAGTGCTGAGATTACAAGCACTAGCCACTGCCCCTGGCCCTGAATCTTTTTAATATGATAGCCTCAGATTATCTAAAGAGGAGTTTTTATTCTCTTCCTTTTCCAGGCCACATCAGTCTCAATTCTTTTGGAAGTTCCTAATATGTTGTGATTTCCAGACGTTTCACCATCCTGGCAACACACTTCTGGACTGACTGCTCCTTGTTGATTTCCTCTTAACCTGTGGTATCTGAAATGAATCCCACACCCCAGGTGTGATTTGACTATTGCAGGGCAGAGAATGTCAGTCAGCTTCATTTCTCTGCTGTACATCTATGAATAAGGCTAAAGACACATATTCTTAATTTACGTGCCATCATCCTTGGGCCTCTACCATTCAATTCTAATTAGCTGTGAACTTGAAATTGCAGTCATTTTTATTAGCAAGTTAAAATAACTATTGACCCTGACTTTGCATTCCAGTGTATTTACTATCTCTTTATGTTTCTGTATATTTGTTTGATTGGATGAATGGTCTTCCATCCAGGTAAATATTTAGTTTTTACTCAGTATTCTTTATCTATGTTGTTCAACTAGGAAGAAACACACTTGATAGCATTTTTATCCAATTCATACATCCGTTATAGCTACCACAAGATACTTTTCCAAATATTTTACCAAAATAAAAAATACACTATTTATACAGCATATTCCTGAGTTACCAGGCAAGTGATAGGGAGATTATGGCTAATTTTATGTCAAGTGGGAAATACAAATGATAACAATGGGCTTTGGGACCATTTTTATTAATGAGAGATATGGCTTTGTAAGAGAGAAGTAAAAGAAATGATAGGCAGTATCTTGGAAGATCATTCAGATATTAAATTGACTTTGTAACATGAAAAATCAATTTAGTTGAGACCAAGGCAGTGTAACTTGTGGGGAACATCAAATAGTGAACACAGACTGGGGAATGAAAATGTGGTTTGACAACATCAAGTGTACATAACAGATAAGCTAGGGACAAATCAGCAAGTTAACAGCTTCATACACATGCGAGGAGGTCAAATTGCAGCATCAGGGTCTTTGAGCTCATTTTCCCTTGAAAGAGATTAAATGAGAGTTCATACTCAGTGTGAAGAGTGACACCCAGAGAAAATTCACAGGAGCACATAGTGTGACTGAATATTTAAATATTTAAATAAGTTAACATAAGTTAAATATTTGAATATTTAAATAAGGTGGTACCTTTTTGCCTGGAGATGAGAAGACAGCAGTGACTTAACAACATGTTTTAAAGAAAAGCAGAGGGAATAAATGCAGCAACCTAGGAAGGTTACCTGGCAGTAGAGGGTCATTAAGCAGTGGGTTATTGAGGGGGAAATTTTCAAAATATCTTCAAGGACCCATTTGTGCACACCCAATTGCCATAGAAGTTCACAGAGGAAAAGCCCAAGCTTACAATACTTTTTAGAAGAAACGACTTAAACACAATAAACTTACAGTCAATGTGAGATCGTACATACTGTGTGGCTCAAACATAAAATGTTATAAGAGTTCAGGGAATGTAAAATCAATGCCTGCATGAAGTAAATTAATTCAGTTTACACAATAACTCTTTTGCTAATATCATTCCAGGCAGATGACAGAATGCCTGAAAAAAATTGATTGCGTAGTTTCTAGAATATGAATATGATAATCTGATCATTTTTCTTATGAATAGACACAAAGAAGTAAAGACAGCAAATGTTATACTCAAAGGCTTACATAATGTTACCTTCAAAGATGGCATATGTTTGCACTTTACTTTTTATTTCCATAAAAGAAATGGCAGAATTCCTGAACAGCATGTTCCATTTAGAAATAAAAGCATGCACTCCGTTGTTCTCCTTTCCAATACTGGAAAATCGATAGTGTGATTATATGGAGACAGAAAAGGCCAGGTCATCTGAACTAACAATATCATTGCTATTATTAATAATACAGTGCAGTATCTAGAATTTATTTAACATGTGATTATTTTGCTACCGCGAACAACGTTAATCCCCAAAAGAACAGATGGTACAACCACATTTTAAATTATTCAATGAAGTGTGTGCTAATCACAAATGTCTATTAGCAGAGTATATGCATTTGGAATTTAACCCTTGCTCATATTTTTGCTGTCATACAGTCTAAGAGATAACCAGAGTCAACCGAGAAGTGTCCTTTTCTCTCTTTTGATCTTTTGGATACAACGATGATAGAAAATAGGTAATGAGGGGAAAAAAGATCACAGAATTTCATATGGAATTGTTTTTTAAATAGAGAAAACAAGAGAAATATATGACTTGCTTTGGGTGGCACAAGAGGGTAACACTAAGGTGGCAGTCTCTTCTCAGTGAGTTAGTAAGCATTAAACTATTGAGATCAAACAGGAAAGTACCTACGCCCACTCCCCAGTGCTTTCCTATAATGACACGCTTTTCAGAGGGAACTATAATTTTAGTGAGCTCCATGAATGCTCAGAAGATCATGATAGCCAGGGTACTTGTCTTTTTGCTTTGGGCTATTCATACTTAGAGCATAGTGAGCAAACAATAGAGAGCTTCTCTGGGGTTTTTCTAAAGATATCACATGCAAACCCTGGGCTTGGCTACAGACCTTGGGCCTTGCTCATAGATATGGATAAATTAGAATGTGATATTAATGCAGTATTAATGCAGAAAGGAAACAAAGGGAAATGCTATAACCTGAAAGGTGTAGGACAGAGTAGGTAAATTGGTCCTCCTTGGATCACATATGGACAGCAGGCCTGAGTTTGCCCAACATATTTTTAATTTTGTTTTTCCTTTTGATGAAACATTTAAAGCACACAGAAAATGTCACATTAAAGTTGAGATCTGGTCTTCTTTTGAATGTTTACGAGGTTTAAAACCCTGAGTTCCCAGCTGGGCATGGTGGCTCATGCCTGTAATCCCAGAATTTTGGGAGGCTGAGGCGGGTGGATCATGAGGTTGGGAGATCGAGACCATCCTGGCTAACACGGTGAAACCCCGTCTCTACTAAAAACACAAAAA